>NC_056726.1:1397448925-1397748925 GCF_019279795.1 Protopterus annectens
AGATGCTGGTTTGAAAGGAGGCAGGGTGAGCTTTTCCAAGACAAAGTTAAGGTCCCAAGCTGGTGTTGGTCCCCTTCTGGGGGGTCTCAAGTTGTTAGCCCCTCTGAGGAACTGTTTAATCAGACGGTGTAAGAAAAGAGGCTGCTCAGTGGGAAAATAAACAGAAATAGCAGAGGCATGAACTTTACAGAGGAGAAAGAGAGACCACTGTGTAGTAGGTCAGCTAAGTAATCTAGGATGAGAGGGATGGAGGGCCGTGCCGTATTGCCCCCCTTAGCCTGGATCCAGGTGCAGAATCTTTTCCATTGATCTGCATAAGACTTTCTGGTACTAGGGTGTCTGGCCTCTCGGATAACATCCAGAACCTGTTTACTGAGGATGACAGATTGGTCAGGGGTTAGGGAATAAGCCAAGCTGCCAAATTGAGTGTCTGCAATTGAGGGTGCATGAATTTCCCTTCCCTCTGGGTTAGGAGGTTTGGAATCTGTGGAAAATGCCATGGAGGTAGTGGGGACAGGCTGTGCAGCAAGGGGTACTAGTGCTGTGTGGGCCAGTCTGGAGCTATGAGAATGGTCCTTGTTTTTTCCTCCCTTATTTTGAACAGTACCCTGGGGATGAGAGGTAGGGGAGGAAAGGCATAGACCGAGAGGTTTACCAAAGGGAAGGACAGGGCATCCACTTTCCAAGCCATGCAGTGATGCTCCCTGGTGCAGAATTTGCTGATCTGATGGTTGGTGTGGGAGGCAAAGAGGTCGACCTCCAGGGTTTCCCATTTCTGAGTTATTAGGAAGAAGGTACTTCTGTTGAGCTGCCACTCGTGTGGGTCCAAAAGCTTTCTGCTTAATTGGTCTGCCAGGGAGTTGAGAGAGCCTGACAAGTATTGTGCTAACAGGTGTAGTTGCATGAAGAGGCTGTGAGCCACAGGGTCATGGCCAGCCTGCACAGAGGGTAAGAGTGAGTCCCTCCCTGCTTGTTGATGTACCACATCACAGTGGTGTTGTCTGTTTTGATCAGGAGAACCCATGCAGAGAGAAGGAGTTTGAAAGCTATAAAGGCCTGCTGCACAGCCATCATCTCTTTTTGACTGATGTGCAGGGAAATTTGCTGTGGGCTCCATTGGCCCTGTATGCACCTGCCATCCAGGTGTGCACCCCAAGCATAGTCTGATGCATCTGTGGTGAGGGTCTGGTTGGTGGGGTGTGGGGAGAAGGGCAGTCCCTTGTTGTGGGAGAAGGCTGCTGCCCACCAAAGAAATTCCTTTCTCAGGCAAAGAATAATAGGTAGAAGAGTTTCCAGATCTTGAGAGTGTTGACACCAAAGGCTCTTTGGGTACCACTGAAGTTCCCTCATATGCAGTCTGGCATATGGAATGAGGAGTATGCAAGACTGCATGAACCCCAGGGCTTGGAGAATTTTCTTGCAGAAAGCTGGGGCCTGGTGGCCAGTTGAGAGAAGTAAGCTGACAGGAAAATCTGTTTCTCCGGTGTAAGGTATGCCATCTAGGATGCTGTGTCCAGACTTGCTCCCAGGAAGATTATCCTTTGGGTGAGTATCTGTTTTTTTCGTTGATTGTGTACCCTAGGGAGGTTAATAGTCTCTTTACAAAGGCCAGGTGTTTGAGCAGCTTTTCCTGGCTGTCTGCCTGAATAAGACAGTTGTCTAAGTAGGGGTAAATTTGAATATTTCTTTGTCTGCAAAAGGCAATGGCCAGAGCCAGGCATTTTGTGAAAACTCTAGGAGCAGTAGATAAGCCAAAGGGAAGTTCAGAGAACTGAACGTGTTGAGATCCTGCCCTGAAGCACAGATATTTTCTGCAGGACTCCCTGATAGGAATGTGAAGGTAGGCCTCTTTTAGGTCCAGAGTAGCTAGCCAAGCATTCTTAAAGAGCATGGGTAGCAGTTGCTGGAGGGTGAGCATTTTGAATTTTATGATTACCGGGAAGGTGTTCAGAATGGACAGATCGAGGATGGGACGCCAGGTGCCGTCTTTTCTGGGAACCATAAAAAGTCTGGAGTAGAAGCCTTGGCCTATCTGCTTTGCAGGAACATGCTCTACTGCCCTAATGGAGAGCAGGGAAAGGATTTGCTTTTGAGCCTCTGCCCACTGACATGGTGGTAGATCTGGGAACACTTTTGGGGTTGGGAGGGTGTGGAAGGAGAATTTGTACTCCTGAGACACAATGTTCAGAACCCATTGGTCCTTGGTAATGGTGGCCGAGGTGCTTGAGTGAAAGGAGAGTTTTCCTCCTGTATGTGAAGTAGGGCAGAGGCAAGGTCGGGAGGAGGTAAGTCATTGTGAGTTCTTACCATAAGGGGGTGGCTTATAACTCCCTTGTTTTGAAGTGGAGGTAGTCCACTGTTTCGATCTCTGCATTCCCTGGGGCTGTTGTCTGGGGGGGGGGTCTGTTTCCAAGGGGCCTAGGCTGGGCCTGTTTACTCGGAGCAGGAAAGGACCAGTGCTTAGAGGGAAAATGCCTACTGGACCTGTAAGAAATCTTTAATTGTCTGCATAAATTTTGCTTTTTCTTCCATATTTTTTAAAACCTCTTCTGCATTAATGCCAAATAAGTTATCTTTATGCAAGGGTACATCCAGCAATTTAGATTTGACATGGTCTGGCAGGGGTTGTTCCTTAAGCCATGCATGTCTTCTAATGACAGATCCAGTGACTGCTGCCTTGCAAGAAGCTTCTAGGGCATCAAAACCACAGTGCAAAGTGTGTTTAGTTACTTGACATGCAGAATGCATTAAGTCTTGTAAATCTTTAGATTCTGCCAGTGCAGGAAAAAAGGACATTTTTTCTTTAAGGAGTTCCAAGGTATGTTGCTGATATTTAAGCATATGGAACTGAAAATTTAGTGCCCTGATTAGCAAGAGTAGCTGAGGTGTATACTTTTTTTACCCCATCTGTCCAGTGCTTGGGAATCCCTGTCTGAGGGGGTGGGATTCTTAGCAGAGGTTGCTTTAATCCCTTTTGGCCCTTGAGAAATGACCTCAGGGTCAGCTGTAGGATTTTTGAAAAATATATTTGTGTGAGTCAGGGACTCTGTAGTATCCCTCTGGTTTTCTGGGAGCAGGAGGTAGGGCGTCAGGAGTCAAACTGGATTAAATAAAAATATCATCCACCACATCCAGGACTGGGGGGTTGGCTAAGGGTCTGTGTTGTGGAAGATCCAGGAATTCCCTGAGTCTCTTTTTAGACTGAGGGTAGTCTTAACTCTCCCATTGGAAATGCTCTCTTAAGGTATGCAGGGTTTCCCAAAGGTAAAGTCCTCTGGGGAAGAGGCTGAAGGAATGGATTCCTCTGCATCAGAATCCTCATATGTGGAGAGGGGCTGCATGTTTTCATAGTCAGATGCATCGATTCATCTGATTCTTGTTCAGACAAAACTACTAGGGACAGATCTCTTTTCCTTTTTGAGGGGGTAGCTTGGCTTCCCCTAATCAGCATGATAAGGTATTCTGCCATTTTAAGCATTTGAGACAGAGGCAAGGGAGCAGGCACCTGAGAGTGGGTAGTCAGTATCTTGGGTGTGGTTCAACCCCTGGGCCTCAGGAACTCGGTTGTTTTTGAAAGAACGGTAGTCGGGAAAGAAGTGTCAGTTTATGTCGAGAATCAGTACTGCAAAGGACTTCCTTGGAAGCTGGTGCCTGCACAGCAGCTCCTGACCCATCCAAGGTAGAGATGACCGTAGGATCCTTAGACGAAGAAGAGTGCTGTGGCATACCAGACTCCGAAAGAGTCTCAGTAGTGACCCTTGAATTAACTGAAGAGGGCATCAGGGGCTGCGAAAGCCCCTAATTGAGTTCCAAAGGACTGATAATGGAAGCGTCATCGGAAGGTTTGGTCCTGTGCGGTCTGTCTCTGTCTTTATGCTTTTTTGGAAGATCTGCTGTCGGATGGCTTACCGAAGCCATATCGGAATTCGAGGACTGTAAATGGAAATATCTGGCTACAATAAGGGCCCGACGATGAATAGTTCTAGCGTTAAACAAAGCACAGAAGCAACAATGGGGGAACGTCATGGTATGGGCCTAAACAAGTGATGCAATAAGGGCAGAAGTCCCGGTGTGGTATTTGCTTTCCACAGGCAAGAAAATTATTAACTTTTTCTGACATCGGTTAGTGCAAGAAAAATGGATCCCCAATGGGGTACTTAGCTTTCAAAGACTTCACTTCAATTTGTAAACGAAAACTCAGGTAGCAGCCAACCAGCACTCGTGCAAACTGCTTCCGCTTCAGGCTCCACAGCAAGAAAGACTGATGTAATGGCGTCGGCTGCCTTCCTTTATACCACTGATGACCTGACGTCAGTCTTCAAGCGACAGCAACCGACGCAGAAATACTAAGTCTCTGGTATTCGGGCCAGCCGAGGGCTACCTGGCACAGTGAAACACGAAGAACATCACTGCCATAACATTTCAACTGTTTCACAACTATGCTATTTCAGTCCAGAGTTCTCCATTATCACCAAGTATGGTGCTGTATAGCTGCCCCCTCTTGATAATACAGGCAACTGCAATGAAGAAGCAACCAATGTTTGCATGGAAGAATAAACATGTCTTCTGCTTGGCGTCACTATATGGTTGCATCAGCAAAACACAGGCATATTAGGTGAAAAACAGAAATGCTTCACCACACGGCCTAGCTATAAGTCATAACCCTTTCATCTTACTACCTCTCATAAGCCATTAACGGCTTAAAAAATACAACTGAAAGGCAAAATAGGTGGCACTGGAGCACAAGGCAGCACAGAAGTGGTAAGCTAACAGGGAATTTGTACAGTGCAAGTTATGGGAACATGCACACTACAAAAATATGACAATATAAATATAATTAATTGTATTTGTCTAAACTAATATACATACTTCAGATGATTTAATAATCCCACCCACCCTCCCTAGTTATCTTATGTTCACTTTTATTTCTTACTTGAGAAGCACTCCAGCATATTTATCTTCTAAGCATCTATTCCAAAAGATACTATTCTGCTGTACTGACTACTTCTGGGAAATAATGGACTTCCCATTTATTTATAAACAATTCAAGCAACAAAACCAGATAAAGATTAGCAAGATATTTTCACTAATGTTTAATAATCTAGATTTGTACAATTTTGAGCAACTCAGAATGCTTACTTAATACATATACCAGTATGTACACTGTATTTCAACTCTTCATGATGACTAGAACAATATTTAAATTTTGATATGTTAAATGTACCTGGGCAGAGTGTGGTAAAAAACGCCCCCAAGGCTTCTACTTTTCCAGTGGCAAGTTCATAGCCTACTTCTTTCAGACATTCTGCTGGAGTATACATGCTTTCTGCCAGAGCTCTAGCTTGATGTCTTCCTGAAAATAAAAAACATGTTCATGAAGAAATTGCAACTTTCAACAAGTCAAAATACACTTTTGATAGTTTGCCTGACTATGAAAATTGCAGAAGTCTGCAGCAAAAAGATGCAATACAAACCATTGTGCATAAAATTCAGAACATTTGCAACAATTCTCATAAACTTCTCCTACAAACCATGCAAATTTGGTGGTTCTAACGAATGCTGGACCATGTTTGGCCCACAGTGTGCATATGGCATAAAAGTATGAATCTGATGCTTCCAAACATATATCTGCAGATTGCATTTTTCATAATAAATATCCTTATTTGTTTACATTTTTGTTACCAGGGGGTACAGCACTGACCATAGAATGACCAATTGCAGACTCAGCTAAGGAATGACACATTGCAGGCTCAACCCTTCCCTTAACCCCACCACTTCTTAAGGGTAGTTAAAAGAAGGGTGCCAGAACCCCTTACTAATACTACTACAAAAATATACAGAAAGTGAACTTCTACCAAGTTTTGTCTATGTGAGCATCAAACTTGAGGTTGTTGTCGATGATCACTCCCAGTAGTTTAGTACTAGGTTCTGGGGAAATTATGGTACCATTGTTAGATATTATGGTGAGAGGTGGTGAGGGGACCTTGTGAGTGGGGGAGAAGAGTAATAGTTTGGTTTTATTTGGGTTTAATAGTAGTTGGCGACCAGTGAGCCAGTTCTCTACTTTGTTGAAAGTGATTTGGGACAACGATTCTAAATCTGTGGGGGAGGTGGCAGAGCAGATTAGGGCTGAGTCATCTGCATGCTGAATACAAGCTGCATCAGGGATGACTTTGTACAGCTCATTAATGAATATGGAGAATAGGAGGGGACCTAATATACATTCCTGTGGGATTCCAAGGGTGACTGGTAAAAGGGACGATAGGTTATTCTTCCATAGTACAGCTTGTTGTCTGTCACTTAGGTAAGAATGAAACCAGGTAATTGCTAGGTTATCTATGGATTGTGATTTTAATGTGTTTAAGAGTAGCTGGTGATTTACCATATCAAATGCCTTGGATAGGTCAAGGAAGAGGGCTGAGGAGAGTTTGTTGTCATTATGGTTTTGATTTACTGTATGGGAGAAGGAGAGAAGGGCTGAGGTTGTACTATGGCAAGGTCTAAATTCATGCTGGGAGGGGGCTAGGAGAGTGTTTTGATTCAGATAGGCAAGAAATTGCTTATGAATATATTTTTCCATTATTTTAGCCAAGGTAGACAGAATGGCTATAGGCCTATAATTTGAAAATTCAGTGGAATCTCTCCCTTTATGAAGAGGAACAATGTGGGAGATTTTCCAGATGTGAGGGACATAGGCTTCGTGGATAGTTCTATTGATTAAAATTGATATGGGGTATGCTATTTTATTAGTGGCTTTTTGGAGATATTCTGCAGGTAGTAGGTCTGCTGAAAGGGTGGTGGGTTTCAGTTTTATAAGTAGGGACTTAATAAAAGATGTTGATACTGGATCAAACTTAAAGGGGATCTTATTATCAGGTGTGGGGTTGGTGGTACTTGAGGTATAGGGAAATAAGCTTACTGGCTAGGGATTGCACGGTTTCTGTAAAGAAAGTGTTAAAGGTGTTAGCAACAACTTTAGGAGGTTGTTGGAGGGTAGTTAAGGGGGTAGGGATAGTTGATTGGCCTGGGTGGAGAAGTTTGTTTATGCCTGACCAGAATTTTTGTGGTTGATTTTGGTGCTTTTGTTGCACATTACAGTAGTAATTCTTTTTGTCTAGCATAATAGATTTCTTTGTATCATTTCTTATCTGTTTATATATAAGGTGGTCTTTTGGGGATTTAGTGGTTCTCCAGGAGGTCCACGCTTTGTTTCTGCTAACAATTTTTTGTCTTGTATCATTGGACAGCCATGGTGGTACTTTGTTACTGGTTCTGATAGTGCGTGGGGGAGCATGGTTATCCAGGATAGCAAGAAATGAAGAGTTAAATTATGAGACTTCTTCATCTAGTGGAAGTAGCCATAGGTTGGGCCGGTCACAAGTGTTAAGTTCATTCTGAAATTTACTTAGAATAAAGTTCTTACAACTTCTAATGGTTTGAAAGGAAGATTGTTGAGGGATGTCATTTCTTTTCTGATTACATAGGTCAGGAAGTGATCACTAAAGTCCTCAGGTAGGGTGCCTGTTTTACATATCTGGGCTAGGTTGTTTATTAATATCCAGTCTAGGATACTTTCCTTTTTGTTAGGCTTATTGATTCTTGCTTCAACACATATTTTATTGACACCATTGCGAAGCTGAACACTACTTTCCCCTCTTCAAACCTAAACTCACCAGACCAATATACTACTTATTCTAAACCATCCCCACCACAATCTTTTTCTTTCAGTCCTATACCCACAAGCACCATAAAGAAGCTGCTTCATAAACTCAAACCCTGCTCCTGTGCTCCTGACAGCCTACCTACTGAATTCTTAAAAATAACTGCTGATTCCATAGCGTACCCCATTAGTATACTAATCAATAGATCAGTCCGAGTGTCTTACGTACACAATATCTGGAAAAAAGCTTACATTCTGCCCCTGCACAAAGTTGGCAAAAATTCCAACATCTCAAACTTCTGGTCAATAGCCATTCTCTCCCCCATCTCTAAAATACTTGAAAAATGTGTCCACACCCAACTAATCAACCACTTAATCAACACCCAACTACTCACCCCTACCCAACATGGCTTTAGACCAGGCCATAGCACAAATACAGCCCTCATCTCCTTTTTGGATACAGTAAATCAAGCATGTGATTCAGGTCTGATCGTATCTTCACTCTTCCTCGAACTTTCAAAGGCATTTGATACAATTTCTCACCTCATTTTACTCTATAAACTTAATAACCTAGGTGTCTCACCCCCAACCCTAAATTGGTTCTCTAGCTACCTTTCTGACAGAAACCAATCAACCAAATGGCAGCAATCCTCTTCTACCTTCTTAAAAATCTCCACAGGTGTTCCCCAAGGCTCAATATTGGGCCCCCTACTATTCAACTTATTCATCAACAATTTTCATGAGTCACTAATACAAGCTGACATAATGCAATATGCGGATGACTCGACAATTATCTGCACTGCAAAAACCCCTTCTGAGTTTCAATTACTAACCCAAAATGCCTTCACATCCACCGAAAAATGGATGTCAAATATTCACCTTGCTCTCAACCCAAACAAGACTAAGCTGATCTATTCACTCCCAAAAAAAAAAAACAACACCCCTGAACAGGGCTAAATTCTCTATCATCTCCTAAAATAATACCTCCATAGAAGTTGTCCCCAGTACTAAACTGTTAGGAATCACTATCGATGAAACCCTAACTTTTGAACCCCACATATCAATAACATCAAAAAGACACACCAGAAACTAGATACCCTCTACAGACTTAGCTATTACCTAAATAACAATGCCAAAAGAACACTAGCCTCTGCCTTCCTACTTCCATCCCTCCTATATGGTGTCGCCATCCTCATTAATAAACACTCTTCACTAAAAAACAAACTTGATATATGCTACAATAAAATTGCTAGATTTGCAACAATTGCTAGATCTTCATCACATCACTGTTCCTCACTGCAACAACTAAACTGGCTTGAACTTCCACTCTATCACAACTTCCTCCACTTAATTACTGCACTTAAAATAATAGATAAATCAACAGCTTGTCCAGCTCTCTCCCCTATATTAACTCTGTACTATCCAAACAGACACCTTAGATCTGAAAACAAAATTCTACTTAAAGTCAATAAACCTCAACTTCCAGCTGGCCAAATGCTTTACTCCTTCACTACCTCCGAACTTTGGAATAACCTCCCAACCTCAATAACCTCCATCTCATACCCTGCTCTCTTTAAAAAATCCCTCAGACAGCACCTCTCTACCTGCTGGTTATGCCCATGCCAAAAATAACTCTTCTTCTCTTCTCACTACTCCCACTCTCTGGGGCTACAGGTATGCCCTCTTAGCAGGTCTGCAGCCATACCTATGACTGTTACTACATTGCCTACACAGATTTAAATGCATGTAAATAATTGTATATGATGTTACTGTTTTTCTGCCTCCCAACCAGTAATGTCTTTGGCACCTATATGACCAAAAGTACATGTTAATATCATCGAAGGACTACCATAAAACTGCAGTGGAATTGCTAAAAACCTGTAAATAGTGCTACATTTTGATCATTTGTATTTTTGATATTTGTATTTCTGTAACGTGACTTTTATGTGTAGCTTTTCTCCCGGAGCTTCCACTGAAAATGGGCTCATCTAGGCCCAGTGGACTTTCCCGGTAAACAAATGCAATAAATAAATAAAGAATCATCTGGGAGAAGCCATGCAAATTTATATGGGTGGAGGGGAAGTCTGAAGAGCAAGTATTCCAGTTGATATTAACATCCCCAAGAATAATAGTTTCCTGGGGGCAGTTAGTGGAGAGCCATTGGAGGATACCCTCCAAGGTATTTGCATTGTCACCTGGGGGAATATAGATACATGCAATGTTTACAGATTTGCTTTTGTTGAGTTGGACCTTTGTGATGAGTATTTCTGCATTTTTAGTAAACAAGGCATTTGGGGTACTAGTTTTGGATACTTCCAGAGTGGATTTATACAAGATGGCTAACCCCCTCCTTTCTTAGAGATGTGATCAAGTCTTAATATATTGTACCCTGGGGGTACAATCTCATTATCAATGGTAGTAGGCTTGAGCCAGTTCTCGGTAAGGCATAGTATATCAGGGGAGTGGACATCCAGGAGGGCATGTAAGTAGTGAATTTTATTATTTATACTTCTAATGTTTAGGTGACACACTAGGAGTGAGTTGGGGGCATTATCTGAGTTTCGTAGGCTAGTATGGGTGTTATTTGTGGGGCTGATAGTAACAGGTGGGGTTAGGCCTGGGTTAGGGTGGATGTCACCATCCACTATGAGGTTAGGTAGTAATCTAACAGCAAGTTTTTGGAGTTTTAATAAGAGTTTGCGGTAGTATTTAGTTCTAGGATTAATATACGAAGCACGGATGGGATGATGAGTTTTTGCATTAGAAAAGTTTGCTGAGAGGTGGGGTAGTGGCTGGTTAGAATTATGTGGCTGATTAGTAGTACTGGTTTTGGTTCTATGGTAGTGGGTGCCAGGGAAGCGTTGGTATTCATAGGCTGTGAGAAGATAGAGAATTATAAGTGGGGGTATTAGGCAGTAAATAGGATTAGAGTTTGAAGATTTGTTAAAAGTATGTGAAGGCATTGTAGGGGCATTTGAGTAATGCTTGTTCAAAATAGAGTTGGGTTGTTTATAATTATCATATAGTGAGAGACTGGAGAGAGAGAGTTTGAGTAATAGGGTTGGGTCCTGTGAATGATTGGTTAATGCTGATTGATTCTGATGAGTGGGAGTGGTGTCAGATGAGGGGGAGTGGCAAGGTTATAAGTGTATAACTGGAGGCAGGTGGAAATTGGGGGCAGGGTAGGGGAGCAGAATGAGCCCGCAGGGCGAATGGAGCAGGTAGAGCCAAAAGAAGAATTTTCTTCTTTTTGTAAGGAACCTTTGTGGACATTACAGTTGCTGCATGTTTCTGGTAAGGTACAATGTACATATTGAAGGGGGTACTGTCCTTTATGATTGGTCTGATGAAGATCAGTACAGTAGTATGATGACCTCTCTGGACCTAGATGCCATGTCCTTACAAGCTGAGCAGCATAAAAGGATTTTCTTACTACCTTGGACACACGCTGGTCAAAGGGTAGGTTACTATCTAGATGAGTTCCCAGATACCTGACTACTGAATCAACTTTTACAGGTGTTTTACTTATGTAGTTACCCACTATGGCCAACTTCCCAAAAGGTATTTTAACGCATTTCATAGTATATGAGTTTTAAGCCATGGCTTTAACAACAAGCATTTTGTCTACGTTAAACCTTCCTGAAGTGTGTTGTCATCTTGGGGGGATTCAAAAACTGCTCCCAGTTTGCAATCATTTGAAAACTTAGTCAACCACAGGACTTTAACATTGTCTTGGACCTCTGAGAAATAGATAACCAAAGAGCAGCTTGTCCAGCACAGACTCATGAGCAATTCAACAGGTAACTGGCCTCTTTGCAGAAGTGGCCTCACAAATCCTAACCTCTTGGGGCCTGTCAGTGAGCCAACTAGCTATCCAGCATGTTATAAAGGGGTTTACACCTAATTCTGTAAGTTTGTTGACAATGCCTGAGTGGGTATTATATCAAATGCTTTAGCCAGCTCTAGGTAGGCAGTATACACTACTTTCCCTTCATTCATTGCCTTAGTGACATTTTCAAAGAAGTCCACCAGGTTCAGTAAGTAACACCTTACTTTGGTAAAGCCAAACTGGGATGGATCCAGAGTATGTAGGTCTCCTATGTCCTTTTTGATCATTTCCATAATTATTCTCATGGCTTTGCAAATAAGACTAGTCAGACTAATGGATCTGCTGTTTCCAGGATCTGCTGAAGGTCCTCTTATGGAGGGGGATGACGGTCTCAGTCCTCCATATTCGTACAGTTAAAAAGTAACTCCAGAGATCCTGATAAGTTGTATGTTTGACTGATCAGGAGCATCCCAGGATATTATCGGGGCCCACTGAGGCTGTGTTCTTGCCTTTAGATAGTGTAGTCAGTACATGTTCCTTAGTTATTGTTGAAGGGGTTATGTTTTAGGTTGAGGTTTTTGACATAGCTGAAGAAGACCTTAAGATTACCTCATCTGGGTGGCTATCTTAACCTCAAAGATGGCCTTGTTTGAGCTAATTAAGACAAAGTTGCCTATTTAGTTTCATGAAAGAGTTTTTATCTTTATGGGAATTACCTTTCCTGATTTTGGCATATTTTTTTTCCTTTTCTTGTACATCTTGTTTAACTTAGGATGCCACCAGGGCAGTTTGTTTCTGGAGTTACTTCTGGACTTACTTCTGGTAGGTACAGTAGTCTCTATACAACCAGTGACATGGTTGTACAGAATTCCTTTCAGCAACTCAAAGCAGGCTGCTGTGTTCTCGGGGTTTGATGGGGAACTGAATTTTGACAAACCATCACATAATTAAAGGTAGTTTACCTTAAAATAGTTCTTGTTACTGGTTTTGATGGGGTTAAGGAGTTGATTTTGATTTTAAGAGAGTCAGATTCATGGTTGGACCTTACCAGAGAGGATGAGACATTGGGGGCACAGTGTTCTCCTATATTTGTGACTGCAATGTCCAGCATGTTGAAGCTTCTATAGTCTTCATATTTGGTTAGGGATGTTTGTATTTGTGAGGTCCAGGAATCTCAGTGCTGCAGGATTGTCAGTCTAAAGGGGGTAATTGGGGTAATTAAAGTCTTCCATGAGTAGGCTGTTAGGTTGAATAGTAAGTGTCTCCAATATGTCCAATTATGCACTGTGGGCTTCGTCCACCATGAGGGGTGACCTACAGTTGGCTAGGATATGGCACAGGATTTAGTCTATGGTGATCTGCACGTGGAGGAACTCCAGAATGTTACCATCTTTGACCAGCTTAGAGGTATGCTTGTTACTGATGTATATCAAGACACCTTCATCTTTAGCCCTTGTATGTGTAGCTACTGTGTGTGGAAAGCACTGAAACCTTGCACTGTATGGGTACTCTCTGCTGCTTTAAATCATATCTAAGTAACTGCACAGATGTCTACATTCTAGCATGACAGAGACTTGGAGGAAGGGTAAGTTTTTATTTAGGCTCCTGGCATTAAACAGTAACACCTTGAGGTTCAGATGAGTTGATTTTGTTAGGTAGGTAGGTTTGTCAATTTGGCATTACCTAAAATAGGAATATATGGTGGTGGATAAAGTTTTAGAATGTATTCAAAAGCCTAGAGAGGATAGGTGCAGATCATCCTTGGCAAAAATAAAGTGGTCTGTTATCCATGTCCTCCCAAGGTGACAAATATTAGATCACCTTAGAATAACACCAGAAAGACATCCACTTGTTAAAATCAATCATCTTATGCTGATATTGTATCATCATCCTCGGTGATAGTAACATGCTGCTCAGTGCTAGGCTAATACCAGCCTGAGGCACTTGGTCTGAGAGCTCCATAATGTCTCTCTTTATATAGTCCAGGGAGGTATGTCTCAGGTCATATACACCTGCATGGACTAGGATGGAATCATACTAGCACCTGTGGCGTAATGACTTGAGTGTGTGCATGATTTGGCAGATCATGGCTCCATACAAGTAACTAACCATTTAACTTCTCCTTGTTCAGACTGGTTAGAGGGGGATCAGTATGTTTTACAATGGACTCACCTACGACAAGAGTCCTGGGAAGTGTGTTTGCTTGCCTTAGGGGCTTAGAGTTCATGGCTCCATTGACAGCGACTGCAAAATAATTTAAATTACCTGCTTTATGTCTCTGTGTCAATATAAGTGATTATTGTCTAATTTGTTATACCCCAAAATGGCCTGAAGGGGAGCTGCCATGCTGAATGATTTTGTTCTACAGTCAATGCTTTTGCCTCCCTGATGTCATTTCAGAGGGAGGGAGAGAGAGAGAAACACTATGATGAGAAGATTATTTAGTGTGGTTCTCTCTCTCTTCTCCCATCAACTTACAATAGTACTGTGACTGCCTACTTTTGACCATCAGCTTCAACTCGTATTTTTCTTTACTTTGCCTGCTTTGATTTTTATTAGTGGCCATCTCTGAAATAGCATTTTAAGGAATGTTTGAAGGACAGGGTTGAACATGTAGTTCAGTGTTCAAGAGGAATAAATCTGACCCCAGTCATTAACAGGTGTTACTAGGTCTGAGCTGGTTTGTTTTCCATTCACAATTTTTAATGAAGTGGCTAGAATTAGAGTCTTTGACATTAATCTTATCTCTCTCCCAAGAAAACATGCACTTTTTCCCAGAAAACAGAGAGTAGGAAAACAAGCACATTCAGATACTGTCAGAAAATCAAGAACGTGGGATGAAAATGTTTTTTTTTTTTCTTTGAGGCCCTCAGAGTTTGATTTAATGGAAAGACAAATGATGTGTAATAAGAAAAAAATAATGTGCGAATGAAGTTTTCTTGTTCATTTGCATCTGAAAACTAAGCTTGAAAGCCTTGCTTTCGCTCAAACATCTAACTGTAGCTCCATGTTACACTATTTATCTGAGGTGTGATACTGGCAGCCTGTGACTAAGATAGATTTAAATGCCAGTGTTTAAAATTCATTGTTTTCTCAATGGCTCTGTAGTTGCAAATTGTGCCTGACTGAGAATGCTTCTCAAACAATCTGGAAATATAGAACTGATAAGTATATTCTTAGCACTTTAACTGTTCAATGTTCCGCACTGTCTTTATTTTTGCTTGACTGAATTATTTATGTATTTGCTGACTGAATTTTGTTCTCTGATCTGTGCTAAAAAATTTTTTTCTTCCACCCTCCCACCCAATTGTGTTCTTAAAGTTGAAGTTGGTGGCTTTCGCAGTTGCCCGCCCCAACTGAAAATTTGATCTGGGACACACTTCCCAGTCCCATCTCATTAGCTCATTCTACCTAATATAAAAATCATTTGGGAAGGCCAGACCTCTTAGTCCCTTAACCTTGAATTATCTTCTGTTCCTGCTCTCTCCCTTTCCAATTTATATAAAAAAAAGACGCTTTATTCAGTTGCTTATATTTTTCTGTATCTGTGTGTCTTCCTGCTACTCTGTTACTTCATCTTTTTTTTTCCTGCTTGTTCTCCAAGGTGTTCAACTGTATCTTTTCTGTTGCATTTATTACTGCTTGTTTATGGCTTGTCTACACTGCTAAGTGTTATTCTATGCTTTTGATTTTGGTTTAAGCACTTGGCCTTTAGGCCCACCCCTTAGCTCTTCATGGCCTTTCTCCCTCAGATTCTGAGAAATATGGATGGACAATTTCCTACAGTTTCTCCTGCCAGTCTAGATGATATGGGCATCCTGAGACAGTGTAGCAACTGCCTCATGTACACGGACAACCATCTACTACTACCACATAGGAACACAATCTATGAGAGATGCAATTACATTAGGAACCTAGAGTCCATGAACTCCCCCCCTCAAGCCAGTATATATGGCATCAAAAAGGCTGTCAACACAATCACTACACTTCAAACACCACCCACACCTACACAACACACACCCATATATGTGGAGGTCCTCCATATAAACATACCCAAACAAAGGAGACCTCCAAGGCAAAACCACACGCGATCTCCACAGTCCTTCACACTACATATCATGCATAGTCCACACACCTGAGTCTCACAGCCACTAAGGCTTAACCATATACCCAACATATTAGTCATAGGAGACTCCATTGTGAGACACACAGATGTGCTTCTCACTAGGCTGGAAAAGGAAAAAGTCACAGTTAGTTGTCTGCCGGGTGCCAGAACCCCCCATATCACATACACACACAAGTCTCTCAACAACAGGTACTGTTATGACTCTGTCATAGTCCATGTTGGCGTGAATGACTTGAGATGTACCTTTCTAGACTATATGAAGTGAAAAGTACAGTTTTGTACCTACCATAAATGTAGATGTTCGAGGATTCCATTGCTGCAGTCCTGACTATTGGGTATAGTCCGCGTCCCAGTCGGCCCGAATACCAGAGTATAAGGCTGACGTCGGTCAGGGCGCATTAGACTGACGTCAGTACGTCAGGGTACTAATGCGCATGACCGACGTCATATCCTCAGTCTTTTCTTGCCCCAGATGTCAGAAGACCCAAAAAGACAAGTCCCAAAACAACCTGCACCAAAAACATGTATAATATATACAACAATATATATATATATAGATAAGCATGTAAACTCACCTACACAACCACCCCTAAACACAGAGGGGAAGGAGGGAGGGTAAACTGGACTGCAGCAATGGAATCCTCGAACATCTACATTTATGGTAGGTACAAAACTGTACTATGTTCTTCGTCTTCCATTGCTGCAGTCCTGACTATTGGGTAGAATCCCAAAGCAGAGGTAAGGGAGGCTGGCAAATTATAAAGTAGTAGGAGCTGACAACATGCCCTGTAAAACAGCTGTGGCAAAACCAGCCCTAGTCTTAGAGTATATAGGAAGGTGATAATGCCTAGAGAAAGTATGCACTGAACTCCAAGTAGCTGCTTCCAGAATATCCTTAGTTGCCACCCCCCTTAGAAATGCTGTTGAAGTGGCAGTAGCCCTAGTGGAATGAGGCCTGATCCCAGCTGGAATCTCCTTACCATGATGGGAATAACAAAATGCAATGCAAAAGCCAATCCACCTAGAAATAGTTTGTTTTGACACAGGCTTGCCCTGTGAACTCAAAGCAAAAGAAACAAGTAACTGCTGAGACTGCCTAAAATTCTTAGTCCTGCTCAAATAATAACGCAATTGCCTGTGTACATCTAAAGTGTGCAAAATCTTTTCCCCTTTATTTTGAGGATCTGCAAAAACGTAGGCAAATGAATAGTTTGGTTTAAAGCCACACTAGAAACCACCTTAGGCATAAAGGAAGGATTAGTACGTAATGATACCCTGTCCTTATGGAAAATCAAAAGGGCTCTACTGCCATAAGGGCCTGCAACTCAGACACCCTTCTTGCAGAAGTAATAGCCAACAGAAAAGCAGTCTTCCATGACAAATATTTCAATTCAGCAGTAGCTGCAGGCTCAAAAGGTTGTAGAGTAAGTTTTTCCAACACAAAATTGAGATCCCAAGCAGGAGTAGGAGCTCTACGGGGGTCTTATATTCTTTGCCCTCTAAGAAACTGCTTGAACAAAGGATGCGAAAACAAAGGTGGGTCACAATCATAGTGAGCTGAAATTGCTGCAGCATGAATCTTTATGGAAGAGAAGGACAAACCTTTGTCCAATAATTCAGTAAGATATTGAAGAGCCACACTCAAATTAGGCTCTGAAATCTCCAAATTCTTTGCTGTACACCAAAATAAAAATCTCTTCCATTTTTCTGCGTACACTCTCCTAGTACTAGGCCTTCTAGCTTCCATAATCACATTTAAAACTTGTTGAGGAAGTTGAGACCTGCTGTGTTTCAACACAGAATATGCCAGGCTGTTAGATGAAGAGAGTGAAGCTTGACATTGAGCAGATGACCGTCCTTCTGAGATAACAGATGAGGAATCAGAGGTAAAGGCCATGGAGGCTTCTTTACCAGACTCCGTAGAAGTGGGTACCAGTGTTGCCGAGGCCAATCTGGAGCTATCAAAATCATCCTTGGCCTGTCTTGTCTGACCTTTAATAGTACCTTTGGAAGAAGCGGTAGAGGTGGAAAGGCATACACATGAAGGTTTTTCCAACTGAAAGACAGAGCATCCACTTTCCAAGCTGTGTGATGAAACCCCTTTGTGCAATACTTTGGCAGCTGGTGGTTTAGTGGAGAAGCGAACAGATCTATGTCTGGAGTTCCCCATGACACTGTCAGTTTCTGAAATACATGAAGATCCAGTTTCCACTCGTGGGGATCCATGATTTGTCTGCTTAACACATCTGCTAAGGAGTTCTGTGCTCCTGGCAGAAACCTTGCCTGAAGAGTTAGTTGCAAGCTTAGCGCAGTCTCCCATAAAATCATTGCTTGCCTGCATAGAGGATAAGAATGTGTTCCCCTTGCTTGTTGATGTACCACATGACAGTTGTGTTGTCTGTTAGAATCAACACCTGCCCTGGAAGAAGTAACTCCTTGAAAGCCATCAATGCAAACTGGACTGCTAACATCTCCTTCATGTTGATATGTAGATGCTGTAGTCTGGCAGGCCACTTGTCTTGTATCCACTTTCCATTTAGATGAGCTCCCCAAGCAATGTCCGAGGCATCTGTCGTTAGAATCTGACTTGCCTCTGGCCGGGTCACAGAGAGTCCCTTGTTTAGGTGACATTCCTGAGCCCACCACAAAAATTCCTTTTGAATGCAAGGTATTATTTGAATGACAGTGTCCAAATCCTGGCAGTGCTGTGTCCATACATTTTGAGATACCATTGTAGCTTCCTCATATGCAGTTTGGCATTGGGAAGCACCAGAATACAAGATGCCATGAACCCTAATGCTTGAAGGACTGTCCTTGCAGTCAGCACGGACTGATGAGATAGTTGATGGAAGTAAAGTGACAGACTCTTTTGTTTGTCCGGGGTTAAAAGGCCATCTGGGCTGCTGTATTCAGTCTTACACCCAGAAAGCACATGTCTTGAGAGGGTACTAGACTGGACTTTATTTCGTTCACAGAATACCCTAGGCATCTTAGCACTGCTATAACATATTCCAGATGCTGTAGAAGGTCTTCCTTTTCTTGAGCCAGAATCAGGCAGTCGTCCAAGTAAGGATAGATTTGAATTCCTTGAAGCCTGAAGTAAGCTATCACTGGAGCCAGAACCTTTGTGAATACTCTGGGCGCAGTAGATAAGCCAAAGGGCAATGCAGAGAACTGATAATGAGAATTTCCAGCTCGAAACCGCAGATACTTTCTGCAACTTAGCCTTATAGGCACATGAAGGTAAGCTTCCTTGAGATCTAAAGTTACCATCCAGTGATCTTTGCCCAGCAGAGGTAAAAGCTGTTGTAACGTCAACATCTTGAACTTGGGAATGTCCAAAAACGTGTTGAGGAGAGATAAATCCAAAATTGGTCTCCACGTGTTCCCCTTCTTTGGTACAAGGAACAGGCGAGAATAAAATCCTAGGCCCTTCTCTGACACAGGGACTGGCTGAATGGCCCCTATGTGAAGTAACTGTAAAACTTGCTTGTGAGCCTCTTTTCTTTGTAGAGGAGGAACGTCTGGCATGCCTTTGAAAGGGGGCATTGTATGGAAATAAAATCTGTAACCGTGGTGAATGATATCCAACACCCATTTGTCTTGAGTAATTAAATCCCAATTTTCTTTGAAAAGAGACAGTCTTCCCCAAAGGAGCTGCCAGACGTGAATCTGCTGGCAGCTGAAAAAAACAGGTCATTGGGTCTGTTTACGAAAGGACTGACCCCTGCCCTCACCAGAAGTCTGAGCAGGTGAACTCCCTGTTCTAGGCCTAAAGAACTTTGAGCCCTGCCCCTACCACGTCTAGACCTACCCCTAGACTGAGAATCATAAGCAGGATATGTCCACCCCTTAGCAGGCCAATTTCTACTAAACTTCGGTGGCTGCACCTGCAAGAAATCTTTAACAGTTTGCATAGACTTAGCTTTGTCCTCCATTTTCTTTAAAACAGCTTCCACAGGCGAACCAAACAACACATCAGACTGTAAAGGAGCATCCAAAATCCTTGTCTTAACATGCTCAGCTAAATTCTGATCCTTCAACCAGGCATGCCTGCGAAGAACAGAGCTGGTAGCAGCCACCCTCGAGGAGGCCTGTACAGCATCAAAACCACATTGCAAAGAATGCTTACCCACTTGTTCGGACACATGAACCAAATCCAGCAACTCTTTACACTCAATACCTTCCGCCAAAGCATCCACCTTAGATTTCAATTGTGAAAGAAGGTAATTCTGATATTTTAACATGTGAAACTGACAATTCAAAGCTCTCATGGCTAGAGTGGAAGAAGTATACACTTTCTTTCCCCACCTATCCAAAGCCCTCGCCTCTTTATCAGTGGGGACAGGATTTTTAACCACAGAAGCTTTTACACCCTTAGGCCCCTGGGAAATAGTTTCTGGGTCCGCCCTAGGACTCTTAAACAAATATTTATGAGCTTCGGGCACCCTATAATACCTATCAGGCTTAACAGGAGCAGGAGGCAAAGAGTCAGGGTTCAGGGAAGCCTCTGCAAAAACATCTTCCACCACATTCAACACAGGAGGAATAGCTAAAGGCCTATGCTGGGGTAAAAACAAGAACTCCCTAAGCCTTTTCCTGGAGTCAGAGTAATCCTGGCCTTCCCATTTAAAGTGCTCCCTCATGGAATGCAAAGTCTCTGAAAATGAGAAATCCTCAGGTGGAGACGCTGTAGGAGTGGAATCATCCACATCAGAATCAGAATAGGTAGGATACTCCTGCAAATCTTCCACAGAAGATTCTGAAGCCTCAGAACACTGTTCAAAACTTCCAAACTCAGGTTCCACCCTAGGCCTCTTATCAGGCGGGGGCATAGAACCCCTAATCATAGTAATCAAATCTTCTGCCATCTTAAGCATATGTTTCTTAGGCACAGAACCTGAAATGGTAGGAGAAGCCCCCACTGAAGCTGAAGTAGGCCTACCTCTCATAGAAGTTTTGGCAACAGAAGGAGAGGCCCTAACTACCTTGGGAAGAGAGGGAAGAACAGTCACCTGAGAAGCCCCCTCAGCCTGGCCTACCTCCTGAGAAGGCACATCCTGTAAGAGTATAGTTTCTGCCTGGGACTCCATGGAAACTCCTGGCAAAACCTCCGGCTCCACTGAGCCTTCCAAGGAACCGGCGTCCGGGACTGCCGGTTCCTCAACCCTAGGCTTCACTGTTTTATCCTTGCGCTTCTTGGAGGAAGCGGGGGTCGGAGCATCCGACGGCATTTTATAATTGCAACGCTTCCCAAACACTAACCTGGCACAGTCTAACCTCCTCTTAATAGTGCGTTTGTTAAACCTAGCACAAGAGCGGCAACCAACAACGTCGTGCTCAGGCCCTAAACAAGGTATACACAAGGTATGATAATCCCTATGAGGTATCTGTTTCCCACAAGAAATACAGTTATTCACTTTTTCTGACATCCGGTAAAATACTGAGGCAAGATAAAAACCAATATCTTCCCCAACGGGCTACTTAGCCAACTCTGTTTCGGTCTGACACTCCGGTTTCGGAAATATTTCAGTACGCCAACCTGCACTCGCAAAACTGCTTCTGCATCGGACCATGCGGCAAAAAAGACTGAGGATATGACGTCGGTCATGCGCATTAGTACCCTGACGTACTGACGTCAGTCTAATGCGCCCTGACCGACGTCAGCCTTATACTCTGGTATTCGGGCCGACTGGGACGCGGACTATACCCAATAGTCAGGACTGCAGCAATGGAAGACGAAGAACATCATGATTGAGCAGTGATGACTGTGTGTCCCAGACAGGTATGTCCCTAGCCTTAAGCAGCATTCTGCCATCACCTAGAATGATGCCTCAATACAAACAGAAAATGACTGACTTCAACAATTGGCTTGCAGTGGATATAAAAAGTGTATACACCCCTGTTAAAATGCCAGGTTTTTGTGATATATAAAAATGAGACCACAATAAATCATTTCAAAACTTTTCCCACCTTTATTGTGACCTAAAACCTGTACAATTCAATTGGAAAAACAAATCTGTTAGGGGAAAATGTATAAAAAATAAAAAGCATCCAATAAGCTGGTCTTCTTGGGTAGGAGTCTATCAGCATGGCAAATCTTGACTTGGAAATATTTGCCCACTCTTCCTTGCAAAAGTGCTCCAACTCTATCAGATTGCAAGGGCATCTCTTGTGCACAGCCCTCTTCAGGTCACCCCACAGATTTTCTATTGGATTTAGGTCTGGGCTCTGGCTGGGCCACTCTAAAACTTTAACTTTCTTCTGATGAAGCCATTCTTTTGTTGATTTGGATGTATACTTGGGGTCATTGCCATGTTGAAAGGTGAGATTCCTCTTCATCTTCAGCTTTCTAGCAGACGCCTGAAGGTTTTGGGCCAAAAGTGACTGTTATTTGGAACTGTTCATAATTCCCTCAACCTTGACTAAAGCCCCAGCTCCAGCTGAAGAAAAGCAACCCTGAAGCATGATACTGCCACCACCATGCTTTACGGTGGGGATGGTGTTCTTTTGGTGATGCAAAGTGTTTTTGTGCCAAAAGTACCTTTTGGAATTGTGGCCATAAAGTTCAACTTTGGTCTCATCAGACCATAACACATTTTCCCACATGCTTTTAGGAGACTTGACGTATTGTTTTGCAAATTTTAACTGGGCCTGGATGTTTTTCTGTGTAAGAAAAGGCTTCCATCTTGCAACCCTACCCCATAGTCCATATATATGGAGAATACGGGAGATTGTTGTCACATGTAGTACCCAACCAGTACTTGCCAGAAATTCCTGCAGCTCCTTCAGTGTTGCGGTAGATCTCTTGGCAGCCTCCCTGATCAGTTTTTGTCTTGTTTTTCATCAATTTTGAAAGGACGTCCAGTTATTTGCAACGTCACTGCTGTCCCCATATTTTCTTCACTTTTTGATGACTGTCCTCACTGCGTTCCATGGTATATCCAATGCTGTGGAAATTTTTTTGTACCCTTCTCCTGACTGATACCTGTCAACAATGGGATCCCTTTGACGCTTTGTAAGATCTCTGCGAACCATGGGTTTTACTGTAGCAGGCAACTAAGTAAATGTCAGGAAACTCCTACTAGGACAGCTGAACTTTATTTGGGGTTAATCAGTCTCTTTAATTGATAGTAAGTGTGTACCGAAGAAGACTAAATGCTGTAATTAAATCAAAAGTTGCTTCAACAAAGTATTAGTTTAAGGGCGTGCAGACTTATGCAACCAGCTTATTGTATGTTTTTTTTATTTTTTATATTTTTTCCCCAACAGATTTGTTTGTTTTTCAGTTAAATTGTACAAGTCATACGTCACATTAAAGTTGGGAAAAGTTTTGAAATGATTTATTGTGGTCTCATTTTTTTATATCACAAAATCTGGCATTTTAACAAGAGTGTGTGTACTTTTTATATATAATTTCTGGTGTCATTCCAGGGGGATCCAGTATCTGACAGCCTGGGAAGATATGATCAACAGACTACGATGCTTTGCCAGAGATGACCTGCATCTGTCTCACCTGGGCTTCAGGCTTCTGGCAAAGGCTCTTGCCTCCCCCATAGTGCCTTTTTTAGGAAAAGTCTTGAGGTCAATAAAACCAGCATAAAATTTTAACAACACGCAAATTAAAGGTCATGCTGCTAAACGCTAAGAGTCTAAACATGAAACTGCACTCACTGCAAGCATTCTTAACCCTGGAAAATGGTGACATCTGTGCAGTCACAGAAACCTGGTTCAAAGCTGCGGAGAGCACCCCAGCCCTATCTGGATACTCATCCTATCATACATCCAGACTTGGGCAGTAAAACCAAAGGAGGCGGAGTTTCAATATACATTAAAGACATACACACCTCCAGGCTAGTCAAACAGTATGACACACAGGAGACACTCCAGGTGCAGTTAACCATTGACAAGACCCCTATTCAAATCATAGCTAACTGCCGGCCTTCAAATCTGACTCAAGATGCCCAATCTGCCTATTTGGACCTGTTCGAATCTATCAAGATTCAACCATTTACCCTGATCCTGGGTGACTTTAACTTCCCAAACATAGATTGGAAAAACTACTCATGCCAGAAAAACAAATGCCCAGAGATTCCTCAATTTTGTCAATGCTAATGCCTTGGAACAGCTAGGTGATACCACTACAAGAGGTGATAATATCTTGGACTTGGTGATAATATCTTGGACTTGGTATTAACCAACATGAGTAACCACTGCAGCATCCCTATAGTATCATCCTCCCTGGTAAGATCCGAACATAAAGCAGTCACTTTCAAAGTCACCATCTCCCCCAACCCACCTTTAGCTAGGATCAGACATAAAAACGTCTCCAAAGCTGATTACAGCCACCTGAGGGATGGTATAAACAACTTCACAGCCCCCTCCCCTCTGTAGGAACTGGCACCAATATCCAAAACTACACCAAAGTACTCTATGAGCATTTATATAGCTGCATGGAACCAGGAATACCCCAGAGGACTAAATCATCCTCCACAAGGAAGGGTAAACCTGTCTGGTGGACATCTGCAGTAAATAAACTCTATAACAAAAAGAAAAAATTGCTGTCCAAGACTAAGAAGGAGCAGGTGCCCAATTGGAAGCAATGTCTCCTTAGCCTGAACAAGCAAATAAGAGCACTCCAAAGCAAACTTCAAGTCCAAATTGGCCCAATCTACTAAAGACAATCATAAAGCCTTCTTCACATATGTCCACAACCTCAAAGGAAGCATCCAGATCTGTTCAGAACTGGTGATCAAAGAGATCACATATACAAATGCCGTAGATATAGCAGACTTGCTGGCTGACAAATTCAGTAAAAACTTCACTCCTCTGTCCCTCCCCCATCAGTAAATCAGGACATCCCCAGTACCTGTACATCTAGGGAACAGGTCATCACCGCTCTCTCAAAGGCAAAAAATACAGCCTTATACCATATAACATATATAACATACCAGGCTGCATGCTACATGAACTCAGGCAGGAACTTGCAGCACCATTAGGTGCCCTATGCAACCAAAGCCTGAGTACCAGCTTTGTCCCAGCTGAGTGCCATTCCTTTACACAAAGGTGGAGCATCCACCGATCCAGGAAATTATAGACCCATCAGACTAACTAGCCTGATCTGCAAGGCCATAGAATGGATTATAATGGGCATCATTAACAAAGACAATTGCAACCTCTAAACACTCGATCCCACATAGTTTGGCTTCATCAAGGGAAGGTCATGTCTGCTAAATTTGGTCGACTTCTTTGAGACAGTTACCAAAGCCATGGACGAGGGGAAGATGGTGCACACTGCCTACCTTGACCTGGCCAAAGCCTTTGACACTTTTCCCCACTCGGGCATAACAGATAAATTCTCTCAACTAGGCATCAATCCATACGTTACCAGATGGGCAGCAAATTGGCTCACTGACAGAACCCACCTAGTCAAAATAGGGGAAGCAACCTCAAGCAGTATACCCATAACAAGTAGAGTACCCCAGGGTTCGCTCCTGGGGTCTCTGTTATTTGGGATATACTCTTCTGAGGTGCAGGCCAAAACCAGTGGGCTATGGCTGACCAAGTTTGCAGATGACTGCAAGATGGGTGCTGTCATCAATTCCCCCTAGTGATGTGAACATCCTCCAAGTGGGTCTCACTCAGACAAATGACTGGTGCCAGAAACACGGCCTCAAGCTGAATACCAAAATGTACATCATCATCCCCTTTGAGGAGAGTGATGTCCTCACAAATTATCACATTAATAACAATGTCCTAAGCACGCAATAATTTGTGAGGGATTTAGGCACCGAGATTGATAGCAACCTGACTTTTGACCACATGTTGCTTCCATTGTACGGAAACCCTTCTACAAGGCCCACCTCATAAGTAAGGGTATCTCAACCAGGTACATGGAGGTCATAACATGCCTGTATTCTTCCCTTATAAGGCCCATTATTGAGTACAACACCCCTTTCAGCATGTACCTTGCAAAGCACATGCAGCAGCTGGAGAGACCACAGAGGTTCCTCACCAGGAGAATCCAGGGCCTCAAATATCTACCATACACAGATAATTCTCAGTTAGAGCGTCTTCTGTGTGACGACATAGGTGAATGGATGTTCCTTCGTTGAAGGTTGTGCGTTAGGCCCGGCAAGCCAGCACGTAAAATTCTACTGCCAATCATTAGCGGACCGGAGTTCCACTGTGGCGACCCCTAACCGGGAAAAGCCGAAAGACACAACACAGATAAGCTAAAAGCCCTATCCCTCTAATCTGTTTCATACAGACTCCTCAGAGGTGACCTCTGTCAGGCATACAAGGCATTCACGGACCCCACCTTGATGGGACTGCTGCATATCTTCAAGTCGAGCTCCACTTGAATAACTCGCATGTGCGGCCTCAACCTGGTCTGTAACATCAACAGGACTTGTTGGGGGGACAGATTTGTGTCCCAGAGAATCCCACTCTATGGAATAGACTCCCTCTCCACATCAAGCCGAGTACCTCTTTACCCCTTTTTAAAGGCAACCTGGATAACTGGATAGGAAACAGAAAATATACCCCTAGCATTCCACTTGTGTCCCTGCTGGACAGAGGCATCAGGTGCTGACTTGTCTAAGCATGGGCTAACTCTTGGCCAGGCTTATAAGGACCTCAGGGCAATAGCCTAGTAACCTCCTATGATTCTAATTACTCAGTCCCTCCAAGTCTTTATGATGTAACAAATTAAGGCACAATTAGGAAAGAAAGGCGAAGAGTAATAAGATCAGACATAAAACAAATGGAATAATTATTAAATTATACTTTTTCTGTATGTGGCACATTTAGTGTTGGATTACACAAATGGAAGATCATTTTTGGCAAGTAAAATTTGACATTTGCATGGAGTTCTCTTTTAAATTATCCTTATTACTGCATGACTTATACACAACAGTAAACTAAGTGTTTTCACAGTCACTCTGTACTTACTTAAACTGCTAAGTGGCGAACCAAACTGTGGGCAGAAACTATATCACTAAAAAAAAAGTTGGTTATGTTGGAGGTCTTCCAATATGGCGTATCACTGAATGACAGTGGTCCACGCAGCTCTCTATAGAAAGATTGTGATATTGACTGTAATATACTACCTGACACAAGATATAGCTTTAAAAAGAAGCTAATAGTGAGTGGAATCTGCTGAAGCCAAATGACTGCTAAAACTAAAAAGGAAAAAATCACAGCTAACAGTGATCAAAACAAGTGAGAACAGTATAAATGAAGAAGGATCTCTGCATGGATGTCCAAATGTACTCAGACTTTAGACAACAGCTCAAGAAAAACCTCTTCAACAAACAAAGGTCACATTATATGAACTCTGCAGATCTCTCACACTCCTTTATCCCTTTCATCCTTCCTTATCTTATCATCATGCCCTCACTAACTGACTCTCATTCATCCTACCTCCCCCTTCTCTTTGCATCTCTCACACCTCTCTCCTTTATACTACTATTCCCTCTGCAAACCTCTCTCTCTATTTCTCAATCTTCTACCTATGGTATCCTTTCCTGCACTTACTCTCACTTGCATCTTACAGTCTCGTCATACCCCCCTTTATAATGATAAGCCACTATTCTGTAGCATAAGCCATTTCAGTTGTTAAGGCTACATAAGTTCATATGTTCATAAAAGGTTACTAGACTAACAGCGCTAGAGCCCTTACCAAGCCTAGCCGTATTTATCCCAAGTTGTCAAATTTTCAGTGGTTAGATGAGTGAAGTTTGCAGAGGTAAGGGTCTATGGTAGTTAACATTGACTTCCTCTGTCCAGGAAGGGCATGGGCACCACCCCAGGAGTGAATTTGTGGTCACCCATCCATTGACCTAGGTTGCACTTGAAGAGAGTCAGGGGCAGCTCTTTTTCATGTGAATTGCAAGCTTGTTCCAGAAAAGTGTCAGTCTCTGGGAGATGCATCTATCTCTCCAGCATGACCTGTTCATGTCAGAGGCAGGTTATGATTGCTGGAGTGAGTGACCCTCATGCAGTTTGATTTATGAATGGGTACCATTTCCATCAGGGTCAAGTCAGCGACTGCCCTATAAGCCACACACAGTTCACCGTTTAGCAACATGTAGGAGACAGAATACAGTTACAGGGCTTTCAGTCTTTCCATGTAAGACTTGTTTCGTGTCGCTTGTAATTAATTGGTGAGAAACCTCTGTGGTCTCTGCAGTTGTTGCAGATGTCTGGTGAGATACATGCAAAAGAGAGCATTGTACTTAATTATTGGTCTGATGAGGGCACAGTATAATGAAATTATAAAATCCTTAAATCTAAGTGCGATGCCTTTACTTATAAGATGTGCCACAAGGAAGGATTTCCTTACTACTGTGGATGTGTGGTGGTCAAAGTTCAGACTGTTATCAACCTGAGTACCCAGATCACGTACCATTTACACTTGGGGGGTGTGCTGCTGTCTATAATGTAATTAGCAGGGATGTCAGCTTTCCCAAATGGAATGATAATGCATTTTTTTTGCATTTAGCTTTAATCCGTGGCTTTGGCACCAGTCATTTGTCTGTGTTACCCTGTCTGCAATATATTAACATTGTTAGGGGACTCAATGATGACTCCCAATTTGCAATTGCAGCAAACGTGGTCAGCCACAGGCCGTCCAAGTTTGCCTTGACTTCTGAGATATAAATTCCAAACAATAAGAGGCTCAGCACAGAACCCTCTGGTATGCCACTGATGACTGGTCCTTTGCTAGAGGTGAAGTCACCCACTTTGACAGTATGTGTCCTGTCAGTGAAACACTTGTCTGGCCATCTAGCAATGTATGGGTTAATTCCCAATTGGGAGAGTTTCTCTATAATTCCTGAGTGGAGGAATTGTGTTAAATGCCTTGGCTAGATCAAAAGAGGCGATAAGCATGTCTTTCCCTCATTTAGGGCCCTGGTGGCTTTCTCGCAGAAGTCAGCCATATTTAACAGGCATAATCTATCTTTAAAAAATCTGAACTCGGTTAGGTCCAATATTTGCAGATTACCGATGTCCTTGTTAATATGTTCTATAATGACACTTTCCATGGCCTTGCCAATGAGGCAAGTCAAACTTACGGGTCTATAATTCCCAGGGTCAGTTGATGGTCCCCCTTTATGCAGCGGGATTACTGTTGCTGTCCTCCATTCCACTACAACATAGCCAGTTCAGAGGCTGTGGTTAATCAGGGATCCAAATGGGTCTGCTAGGTCATGTTTTAAGTTGTTTAAAAGGCAACCTTGGATGTTGTCTGGTTCCACTGATGCCATGTTTTTGGCTTTGGACAGCGCCAAGATGACCTGCTCTTTTGAGATAATAGGCTGAGGAATGGTGGCAAGTATACTTTGGGGGATGACTGAAGGAGATGGAGAGGTGGAGCTTGCTCCAAATGTGACAGCTAGCAGGTTGGCCATCACCTCTGGTTGAGTATGGGTGGTGCCATCCAAAACCAGTTCAGCACATAGCCGGGTATTTCTTTTTAGATTTCAGATGCAATTAAATAATGTTTTGTGATTATCCTTAGCTAGGGAGGCTACTTTTGCTTTGTAATTAGCTTTGGAGGACTTGACAAGATCTTTAATTTGTTTGTGTAAGCTAGGGAGGGATTTCTTCCTCTGCTGAGCTAGTTCCTGATTGTTCTTGGACATTAGTTTCTTTCCCTTATTGTACAGCCTCTTTATACTAGGGTCCACTACGGCAGCTTGTTTTTTCGGCAAGACCTGGTTTTAATCCCTTCAGGTTTAGCCAATTCTGTACAACTGCTTAAGTGGTTATAGGGTGTATTGGTGTACACCTCTGCATGGGAGTCCGTTCTGTGTTCAACGGGGCTCTGAAACTTCTTACATCATCATTCAGTATGAGGTAATTTGTCTCTAAACAATTCTTAAGTGTTTTTGAGCTTGATGGGGTATCAAGGCTTATAACTACATCAAACAAGACTGATTTACGGTCCGATCTTACCAGGGAGGCATCACATGGGAAGTGCAATGCTCTCCCATATTAGTGAGTACTATGTCCAGTACATTTGAGCCCTTGTGGGTGTGTTGACTAGCCGTTCCAGAACATTTGCACTGACAAAGTCCAAGAACCTCTGAGACAGCCTGTTTATGGTCGTGTATGTTTCCCAGTCAATGTGCTGACTAGCCGTTCCAGAACATTTGCACTGACAAAGTCCAAGAACCTCTGAGACAGCCTGTTTGTGGTCGTGTATGTTTCCCAGTCAATAGTAAGATAATTAAAAACACCCATGAGGAACATGTTGGGCTTTATGGCAAGTGACTAGAGTAAGTCCAGGTACACGGTATGCTTTCCTTGTTTTGTGGTGGAGGACCTATAGCTATGATGTGGTAGGGGGCTTTAATTAGTTAATTGGACATAGAGTAGCTCAAGAGAATCATACCATGTGACCACTCTTGAGGTGTAGTTATCCTTAATGAAAATGGATACACCTCCTCCTTTGGTTCTTTCGCACTCAGTTTGTGGTCTAAAAGTATGGAAGGCATTGTAGCCCTGCACAGCCAGGGTGTTTTACTTGCCCTTGAACCTTGTCTTGGTGACTGCACAGATGTTAGCACCTTCCAAAATGAGGAGTACTTCCAGTGAGTGCAGTTTCTTGTTTAAAGTCAAAGCATTAAGCAGCAGTACCTTGAGTTTATCTACAGAGCATTTTGTTATGTTGGTAATACGGATACTTTATTCAAGTACCTTTGCTAAGCATAAAGTACAGTTGTGTACCTACCATAAATGTAGATGTTCGAGTGTTCATACTGCTGCAGTCATTACACTTGGGTTATCCTGCCGTCAGGCAGTCCCGTAGTCGGCCAGAGTTCCAAAGTCTTGGTCCAGCGTCGGTTGCTGTCGCTTCTTCCCTGATGTCAGTGCGCCAGGGGTATATAAGATGCATCCGACGCCATTTTCTTCAGTTTTTCTTGCCCCAGATGTCAGGTACCCCCAAGTAGGTAGGCAATACATATTGCTAGTAAAAAATATACATAGAAAATAAAAACAATACCTTCAGTTACAAGCAAATACACCTCAAAGGTTGTATAGGATAGAAAGGTATAGATAAGTCCAGCTAGTTCAGAGGGGATGGAGGGAGGGTAACCTGGACTGCAGCAGTGTGAACACTCGAACATCTACATTTATGGTAGGTACAAAACTGTACTATGTTCATCGTGTTATACTGCTGCAGTCATTACACTTGGGTAGAATCCCAAAGCTAAGGTTGGGTGGCTGGTCTATAAAGAGTTAGGATTGGCTATGAGGCCCTACAGAACAGCAGTAGCAAATCCTGCCCTGGATTTAGAGTAAAGAGGCAAGTCGTAATGCTTGGAAAAGGTGTGCACTGTACTCCAAGTTGCAGCCTCCAAAATTTCCTTGGTAGGTACTCCTCTGAGAAAGGCTGTTGAAGTGGCTGTTGCCCTGGTGGAATGTGGCCTGATGTTATTAGGGACTGATTTTCCATGCTGTGTGTATAGCAGTAATGAATACAGTGTCCTATCCATTTGGATATAGTCTGCTTTGAGATAGCCTTGCCCTGTGATCCTGCAGCATATGCTACAAACAGTTGCTCAGTTTTCCTGAAAGCTTTTGTTTTGTCCAAGTAGAAGCGTAGCTGCCTGTGTATGTCCAAAGAGTGCAGACGTTTCTCCCCTTTAATCTGGGGGTTTGGATAAAAAGTTGGCAAATGGATGGTTTGGTTAAGAGCCACACTAGATACCACCTTTGGCATAAAGGTAGGGCTTGTCCTTAAAGAAATCCTCTCCTGATGAAAAATTATAAAAGGTTCCACTGCCATTAATGCCTGTAGCTGAGACTCTTCGTGCTGAAGTTACTGCCAGGAGCAGAGCTGTTTTCCATCATAAAAATTTTAGATCGGCTGTATTGGCTGGCTCAAAAGGTGGCAGGGTCAGTTTTTCCAAAATGAAATTGAGGTCCCAAGTTGGTGTTGGTGCTCTCCGGGGTGGTCTTATGTTTTTAGCCCCTCTGAGGTACTGCTTTAGCAAGGGGTGAGAGAATAAAGGAGGATCCGTGTTGTAATGTGCTGAAATGGCAGAGGCGTGGATCTTAATTGATGAGAAGGATAGGCCTTTGTCCAGCATCTCAGTTAAGTATTGTAAAATCTGAGGAATGTTTGGGACGAGGGTCAAGGCTTTGAGCCTGGTTCCAGGCGCAGAATCTCTTCCATTTTTCTGAGTAAGCTTTCCTGATGCTAGGCCTCCTGGCCTCCAAAATGACATCCATAACAGCTTTAGAGAGAGGTGTTGCCTGTTTGACTAATGAATCTGCCATGCAGCCAGATTTAGGGTTTTGAGCTGACCATGCAGGATCTGATTGTTTTGTTGAGTCAGAAGGTGTGGAATTTGAGGCAAAATCCATGGTGGGCCTTGAGCTAAGTGCTTTAAGATTGGGTACCAGTGCTGGCGTGGCCAGTCTGGAGCAATCAGGATCATCTGTGGTTTTTCTTGTCTGGCTTTTAGGAGTACCCTTGAGAGGAGAGGCAGTAATGGGAAGGCATAACCTTTTAGGCTTTTCCAGCTGAAGGAGAGAGCATCCACTTTCCATGCTTGTGTGTGATAAGTCCTTGTACAGAACTTTTGTAGTTGGCAATTCAGTGAGGAGGCAAAAAAATCTATGTCTGGGCATCCCCATTTTGCGTTACCATGCTGAAGATTTGTGGATTCAATTTCCATTCGTGAGGGTCCATGATATTTCTGCTGAGATCGTCTGCCAGAGTATTTTTCTTTCCTGGCAGGAATTGTGCTTGCAGATGAACTTGATAAGTTAGAGGTGTGTTCCACAAGGTCATGGCTTGCCTGCATAGGGGATAAGAATGAGTGCCCCATTGCTTGTTTATGTACCACATTACTGTGGTGTTGTCTGTCTTTAATAATAATTGTCCTGGATGCAGAAGATCCTTGAAAGCTGTTAGGGCATTTTGAACAGCCAACATCTCTTTTTGATTGATGCGAAGATGCATCTGGTCTGTGGTCCATTGGCCCTGAATGCATTTTCCTGCCATGTGTGCTCCCCAGGCGTAATCCGAAGCATCTGTTAGAGTCTGCCTGGCTGTGGGTAGGGTAAAAGGCTGACCCTTGTTTAGGTGACATGCCTGTGCTCACCATCGAAACTCCTGTTGTAGGCAGGGAATCATTGGTATTACTGCTTCTAAACTGTGAGAGTCCAAACACTTTTTAGGTACCATTGTAATTTCCTCATATGCAGTCTGGCATATGGTATTAGTAGTATGCAGGATGTCACGAATCCCAGGGTCTGCAGAATTTTTCTCGCAGGGAGATGGGATTTTTTTTGCCAGTAATTGAAAATATTGAGTTAGTTGAACTTATTTGTCTGGCGTGAGATAAGCCATCTAGGCTGTTGTATTTAAGCTGGCACCCAGGAATATAATCTGTTGTGAGGGCACTAGTTTTGACTTCTTTTCGTTTACTGTGCACCCTAGAGAAATTAGCAACCTTTTTACAAACACCAGATGCTGTAGAAGGATGTCCTTTGTCTCTGCTTGAATGAGGCAGTCGTCCAGGTATGGATATATTTGAATTCCTTTTTGTCTGCAAAATGCAATTACTGGTGCCAGGCACTTTGTAAAGACCCTGGGCACAGTAGATAAGCCAAAGGGCAGTGCAGAGAACTGGTAGTGCATTGTACCAGCTTTGAATCTGAGGTATCTTCTGCAATTTTGTCTGATAGGGACATGCAGGTATGCCTCTTTGAGGTCCAGAGTAACAAGCCAAGCCTTCTTTCCCAGCATGGGTAGAAGCTGCTGTAATGTCAACATTTTGAATTTCGGAATATCCAGGTAAGTATTTAGAATTGAAAGGTCTAGTATGGGCCTCCAGGCCTTGTCCTTTCTGGGGACAAGGAAGAGTCTTGAGTAAAATCCTTGTCCTTGTTCCTGTTGTGGTACTTTTTGAATAGCTCTCATGTCAATGAGGGCTGAAATTTGTTTTTGTGCCTCTGCCCATTGATTTTGTGGCAGGTCTGGCATTCCTTTTAGCCTTGGTAAAGTATGAAAGTGGAACCTGTAACCTTGAAACACAATATTCAGAACCCATTTGTCTTTGGGTGATTGTTTGCCAGTTTTGAGAAAAAAGTGCTAGTTTTCCCCCTAAAGGGGCTGCCAAAAGGGAAGTGCATGGCGTACGAAGGGGAAGTCATTGGGACTGTTTCCTGTAAGGTTGAGACTTGTCCTCACCTCCTTTTGGGGTTGAGGTGCCCCACTGTCGTTGTCTGTTAGAGCCTTGGGGTTGAGATCTGCCTCTTGGGCGTCTGTATCTGCCTCTCTGTGGCCTGTCTGACACTGGAAAGGACCAATTCTTTGTTGGCCAATTTCTGTTAAATTGAGGTGGCTGTACCTGTAAGAAATCCTTGACTGTTTGCATAGATTTAGCTTTATCCTCCATTTTCTTTAACACCTCTTCTGCCTTAACACCAAACAAGGTATCATGCTGTAAAGGAGTATCCAATAATTTTGCCTTAACATGATCAGGTAAACTCCGTGCTTTTAACCAAGCATGTCTTCGAATCACAGAACCTGTAACTGCGGCTCTACAAGAGGCCTCTAAAGAATCAAAACCACATTGCAGAGTATGTTTTCCCACCTGTTCAACTGCATGCAATAAATCCTGCATTTCTTTATAGTCAGGAGCTTCTGAGCTTGCAAGCATTTTCTGTTTTAACTGAGCCATTAAATACTGTTGGTACTTAAGCATGTGAAACTGGCAATTTAAAGCCCTTATTGCTAAAGTTGCAGAAGTGTAAACTTTCTTCCCGCATCTATCTAAAGCTCTCGAATCTCTGTCAGAGGGTACTGGATTTTTTGCAATGGAAGCCTTAACCCCTTTTGGACCCTGGGGAATAGTTTCTGGATCAGCAGAAGGGTTTTTTATAAAGAAACTTGTGAGAGTCAGGGACTCTATAATACCTGTCTGGCTTAGCTGGTGCAGGGGGCAAAGAATCAGGAGATAAGCTGGATTCAGAGAACACATCATCCACAATATCTAGCACAGGCGGAATAGCCAGGGGCCTGTGCTGAGGCAATAAAAGGAAATCCCTGAGTCTTTTCTTGGATTCTGAATAATCCTGAGTTTCCCAATTGAAATGCTCCCTCATGCTATGTAAAGTTTCCCCAAAAGAATAATTCTCAGGAGGAGAGGCTGAAAGGATAGATTCTTCAGCATCAGAGTCCTCATAGGGGGGTAGAGAGTATCCCTGGTCTGAAGAGGAATCAGAGGAAATGGAAACCTGATCAGAGAAATCAGTCAGTATCCTGCCTAGGCCTTTTTTCAGGAGGGGGATGGGAACCCCTATTAGAGTAATGAGGTCTTCGGCCATTTTAAGCATCTGTTTCTTAGGCATGGAGGACTGTCCAGGAGAATGCTGTACTTGCTTCTTTGTCTTTAATGGTACTTTTGTCTTGGTTGTTGCTTTAATGGTAAGTTGTGAAGGTCTGAAAACACCCTCAGAAGTCGATGCCTGCTCAGCGGCTCCGGACCCATCTGAGGGATTAGTTTCCGTAGGCCCAATACCTTGCGTTTCCAGAGGCCTAGTTGTCTCCACGTGGGAGTCGGAGGCGGCCTGTGGCTCTGAGATAGCGGGTGTCAGGGGCTGCGAAAGCACCTCACTGAGAACCGGCGAATCGGCGACTGGCCTAGGAGAGGTTTCGTCATCGGTTTTGGACCTCAGATGCCTGTCTTTATCCTTGTCTTTGCATTTTTTCGGAATTGCGGTCGTCGGTTGATCTGACGGCATAGTATAATTGAACCTTCGGCCAAAGTAGTGTAAAGCAAAATCAAAACGTCTTTTTATAGTGCGTTTGTTAAATCTAGCACAAAACTGACAACTAGTGACATCGTGATCAGGGCCTAGGCATGGAATACAGTAAGAGTGGAAGTCCTTATGAGGTATTTGCTTCCCACAAGAAATACAATTATTAACTTTTTCTGACATCGGTCTGAGGCAAGAAAAAAGTTTCCCCAATGGGGTACTTAGCTTTATTCGAGACTTTGGATCTGAAAATCGACTGAAAATCTCAGGAGTCGGCCGACCTGCACTTGTGAACTGCTTCTGCTTCGGGCACCGCACGGCAAGAAAGACTGAAGAAAACGGCGTTGGGTGCATCTTATATACCCCTGGCGCACTGACGTCAGGGAAGAAGCGACAGCAACTGACGCCAGACCAAGACTTTGGAACTCTGGCCGACTACGGGACCGCCTGACGGCAGGATAACCCAAGTGTAATGACTGCAGCAGTGTAACACGATGAACATCTACATTTTTCTATGCATTTTTGACTTTGTAAACTACTTCTTGAAATAAATATTGTAGCATATTTTTGTTTCTGTAAATACTAATATGTTTTACAGCATATCCTTTTATCTGTAGATACGTTACTTCTTATGTGATCCTATTCATCTGGATTGTGCCTGCAAATGGTCCAGTGAGAAAGTACAGTTGTTTACACTTACCATAAATGTAGATGTTCAAGTGTATTAACTGTTGCAGTTATCACCTGTGGGTTATCCCTGCTGTGGTAGCCTTCAGCTGGCCCAAATACCAAAGTTAATGTTTTTGTGCGCCGGCTGCTGTCACCTGTAGTCTGACGTCAGGTCGTCAGTAATATAAAGCAAGGCAGCTGACATCATTACATCAGTTTTTCTTGCCCTAACCCATCAGAAGCCCAAAGGAAAAGAGAGAAGTGGTCCTGGTGGCAAAGAGCCACCTTGGGAAGCATGTGTCCCCCTAGGGGAAGAAGTGAAAAGGGGGATGGAGGGACAGAAATCAAGACTGCAACAGTGAATACACTTGAACATCTACATTTATGGTAAGTGTGCACAACTGTTCTATGTTCTTCATGTTTCACTGTTGCAGTCAACACCTGTGGGAGGATTCCCAAAACTGAGGTAGAGGGTGGAAGGATAAGTAGAATCCTAGGTATGGGTCAGGAGGCCCTGCAGAATTGCAGAGGCAAACCCTGCCCTAGACTTAGAAAAGAGAGGTAGGTGGTAATGCTTTGTAAAGGTATGGACAGAGGCCCAGGCGGCCGCTTCCAAAATGTCCCTGGTAGGTACTCCTCTGAGGAAGGCAGTGGAAGTGGAGGTTGCCCGAGTGGAGTGGGTACGGATCAACTTAGCGATGGGTTCCCCATGTAGTCTGTAACAAAAATAGATAGTGTGAGATCCATTTGGAAATGGTTTGTTTCGAGATGGGCTTCCCCTCTGACCCTGGGGAAAAGCTTACCAGAAGGTTTTCTGAAAGGTTTAGTGCGGTCCAGACAGTACTCGAGTTGTTTATGCACATCTAGTGAGTGTAGAATTATTGCCCCCTTGTTTTGAGGGTTGGGAAAGAAGGTGGGAAGGTGTATAGCCTGGTTAAGGGTCACGTCAGATACCACCTTGGGCATAAAGGAGGGATTAGTCGTCAGGGAGACTCTGTCTGCATGGAAAATTATGAAGGGCTCGACAGCCATGAGAGAGCTTGAAGTTCTGAGACCTTTCTGACTTGAGGTGATAGCTAGTAGGAAGGCAGTCTTCCAGGAGATGTATTTCAATTCTGTTGAAGCGGCAGGTTCGAAAGGAGGTAAGATTAGTTTCTCTAACACATAATTCAGGTCCCAGGGAGGAGCATGAGGGCTACTGGGATGCCTGATATTAGAAGTCCCTCTGAGAAATTGCTTAATCAAAGGGTGAGAGAAGAGGGGTGGATCTGAATCATAACGGGCAGAAATGGCCGAGCATGGATTTTAATAGAGAAGGAGAGGCCACTATTGAGCAACTCTACTAAGTAATCCAGGATGTGAGGGATGGAAGGTGGCTTGAAGCAGATTTCCTAGAAGTGGACTGTCTTCGAGGCCTGAGAAAATCCATCAGTCTCTGAGAAACGGTAGTCGGAACAGAAGACGTTTTTTCTCTGGAATCGTTAATGTGAACGGTCTTCTCGGAAGCCAGTGCCTCCATTACGGCTCCAGACCCAACCGAGGCAGAGACAGCCAAAGGCTCGGAAGACGAAGTGGATTTCTGCGGCATATCAGACTCTGACAGGGTCTCAGCAGAGGCCTGTGTAGAAAGTGAGTTGGGCATCAGGGGCTGCGAAAGCGCCTCACTGAATTCTGAAGAACTGACGACTTGCTTAGCGGTAGTGTTGTCAGAAGGCTTAGCCTTGTGTGGCCTATCTCTATCTTTACATTTTTTCGGAATATTGGTGGATTGTTGGCTGACAGATGCCATATCGGAAATCGAAAACGGAATACGAAAATAATTGCCTACAAAAAGAGCTCTACGGCGAATGATTCTCGCATTAAAGAGGGCACAGAACCGGCAATGAGGAACATCGTGGTCTGGGCCTAAACAAGTGATGTAGTAGGAATGAAAAAGTCTTGGTGTGGGATCTGCTTTCCACAGGTGAGACAATTGTTAACTTTTTCAGACATCGTAAGAGCAAGAAAAAAGGGTCCCAAATGGGGTACTTAGCTTTAGACGTTTTGGTAGCGACTGACTGGCACTCATGCAAACTGCTTCTGCTTTGGGCTTCACGGCAAGAAAGACTGATGTAATGTCGTCGGCTGCCTTGCTTTATAGTACTGACAACCTGATGTCAGACTACAGGCAACAGCAGCTGGCACACAAAAACAGTGACTCTGGTATTCGGGCCGGCCGAGGGCTACCACAGCAAGGATAACACACAGATGATGACTGCAACAGTGAAACAGGAAGAACATCAGTGCACTACCCTAGTAAACAAATAAAACTAAATAAAAAATTAAAAAGTGGTCAAACAGTGACACTGCATATAATATGGTGGGAACGAGCTCCACATAGCCAGACAGTGATGCTGGATGTAAAATGGAAGGAGCTGCAGGAATTGAAGCAGGTCTTCAAAGAACAATTGACAGAGCAAGAAAAAAAGACAGAAGAAGTAGAGCAGGCACTTAATGACTAAGGTATTGCAATGCAACATACAACTGATATAACAGTGGAGTTGAAGCAGAGACTGGAAGTAACAGTGGGTAAGCTGGAATGGACTGAGGCTAAGTTAATAGACCTTGAGAAGAGGTCACGAACAGAGAATATAAAGATAATGGGAGTGATTGTAAAAAAGCAGTGATCTCATGGTTGAAAAAATGGACCAAAATCCCTAAAATAGACATTAAAGTGGAGAGAGCACACCACACAGTCTGGTTCCCTGGAGCAGACAATCACAGAAACCCCATCCTATAATAGTGAAACTATCTTCATATGAGTTAAAAGAAAATATTCTCCAAGGAGTTTGGAAACAAGGGAAAAATAATGTTGGCAATACTAGAGTATTTCTCGATCATGATTCCTCCTGAGAAACTGAAAAGAAGATAAGTGCCTTTGCCTCCATAATTAAAGTATGTAAAGCCAAGGCACTGACATGGCAATTACTGTATTCTGCCACTCTGAGGCTTTTCCTCCATTGCCAAATGTAAACACTTGCAAAGCTATAGATGGCTTTATAAAAATTACAAAAGCCAGTACACCTGAGACAGAAAAGAGAAGACTGCTCATTGGACTGGCAAAGCAAAGGACCATTAGAGGTGCATATGTCCAAGTGGCAAGAGAGAGAGAGAGAAAGAGAGATATATTTTTCCATCTTTAAGAAAAACCAATGGCTGAAGGAGAAAGTATTATGTATACAAGAAGCACATAGAAGAGCTGAAGACGTAAATGGAGAAGAGGAGCAGAGTGACTGTTCGACCTACTTTAAACAACAACAAACTAGGTAAGACAGGGGTGAGAGCCAAAAATAATAAGAGGGACTTTAAAAAGATGTCAAACCGTGACTGAAATTAGAATGAAGAAGTGTTTTCGTTTTTATTTCTATCAAAGTAATACATCAAAACACTGCTGAGGACTTGAACAAAAAGGACTACAAAATTTTCAAGTACATTCTTTTTTCCTACTGTCAATGCACTTGTAATCATATGTAAATGAGAGAAAATGAGTAATTGATTGTGAAATTCTGTACTTCCGTGAGAAGGGTGGCCATGTTTAATTACTAATGGTACTGGGAAAGGCATTGTTTCTTGCATTTGTGAGATCCAAATGTTTAAATTTGGGGGTTTGCTTTTATCTGATTATTTTTAAAGGCTAGAGGATGTACTAGAGAGTTTAAAGATAATAGCTATATCTAGTTCTTTTTCCTTTAGTTGAATGTTATATGTAATATAGAATTACTAGGCAACAGATTCAAAGTAAACAGATGGCTGAGAAGAGCAGGAAATAAAGCATAGGGGTGAAGAAGACAGTTTGACAGATAGTGTTATGGGAAAGGAACTGGACTGCTGTTTTTTTAGGAACAGATTTTGACTTTTAAGGCAGACAGAATGCAACAATGCTACATATATAATCTGTGGGGTGGAGATAAAGAAAGATGAAGTTAAGTAAAACAGTCAGCTTTTTTTATAGGAATATGAATATTAAGGGTAAGAATGAGAGGAAAGGAGAGACCATGAGCCAATGACAACAGTCCCCAATTGCCTTATGCATTATGCAGCTGTGAGAAAAGCAATGAAAAGGCGGGGAAGAGGTGTGTGCCAAGGCCAAATCAGCAGGACTCATATGAAGGCAAATACAAAGCAAAATATCTATTCAGGGGGAAGGGAAAGGGGAGATTAGTGCTACAATTAGAAATGGGGAGAGAAATTCATGGGAGAAGATGTGTAGGAAATTAAGAAATGGCATAGAAGTCAAGCTGTTAACAAGGTATCAAATTTTACAAGTTAAAAGAAGACAGTTAAACAGAGCAATGTTAAATCCTGCAACAATAAAAAGAAGAAAGGATAAGGCATATAGAGAAAGGCTGGAAAAGAGTACAGATATTGTCTCAGAAGCTACAGGAAGAACCGAGGGTGAAGGAAATAATAGGAAAGGGTGGCTAATAACATTAAAGTAGTTGCATGGAATGTTAGTGGGCTTGCCAATCCAATTAGGAGAGAGACAGCATTGAGAATAAAGAAACGGAGGCACAAATTATGACTTTGCAAGAGACCCATTTGAAGGAGGATGAGTTAAAATATTTAAACAGATAAGGATTTCAGGTGGCAACTGGGGCAGTGTGGGGAAATAAAAAGGAGATGAGGGGTAGCCTTACGACTGATGAGATGTTTAAGTATGGAAATAGAAAAAAGTTAGAGGACGAAAAAAGCACGTATGTTTGTATAAAGGACAATTAAGAAGGAGTTAAAATCACCCCTTACGAAAGAGGATGAGTTAAAATATTTAAACAGATAAGAATTTCAGGTGGCAGCTGGGGCAGTCTTCTTCTTCTTTCGGCTTTTTCCCGGTTAGGGGTCGCTACAGCGGATCACCTGTCCGCTCATGATTGGCAGTGGAGTTTTATTTTTTACTCCTTTTGACATAATGTCTGGCTAAGAACAGACAGAAAAATTTATATATATATATATATATATATATATATATATGAGTACAGGAGTGAGTAATGAAATGAAATGTGATCCCCTTAAGATCTTAGATAATATGATGGTCTCCCTTTCGTTAGTTATTCAGAAGGAGGAAATGTTACTGAAACACTGGAGAATAGCAGGGTATTAGAAGACAGAGAGAGAAAGACAGAGATTGGTTGAAGGCGGAGACAGGGAAACTATTGGACAAGATAATTTTGATGGAGAAGAATGGGATATACTGAAAGAGAAACTTAGAAGTAAGATAGATGTAAAAGATAGGGGGGAAAAAGGACACATTTGGAGAAGAAGACAGGAGAAAAGAGTAGAAGAATTAAGGCTGCTACAAACCAGAAGGGGAGGGGGGTATGAGATAAACGGAATAGATAATGGAGAAACAAATACATAGGGAACTGTAGAGAATAACAAACGCCATATGGAGAAAAAAGGCAGGGATGCAAAGTATTAATTTTGCAAATTCCCCACAGGGAACAAAAGCCCTTGCAGCACCCCTCAGACAAAAGGAAGTGGGGACAGGAGTAAACTCCCTAAATGCGGTGAGCCCTGGCCAGAGGATTAATACCTTGAAAGGATTGTTGAGCACAGAATATAAGGAAAGGGTAGGGTTAGATACAGAGGACAGAGAGGGCTGGGAGAAGGTAGACTTACCAAAAGTAGAGGAAGGAGTTATTTACAACTTATGAGATCAAGAACAAAGGAATAAATTAAAAAGATACTAGGGAAAATGAAAGGAAGTAAATCTCCTGGGCTAGATGGCTTCCCTAATAAAATGTGGCAACTGGCAGAGGAGAAACTTACTAAATGTGGCCAAAACTGTTCAATAAAATATTGGGAGGTGGGTTGGTGCCAAAATTAAGGAAAGAAGATATAATAGCAGTAATATATAAGGAAGGGAAACATGCTGGTTCTGGCTCCTCCTACACAACTATCTCTGTACTCAATCATGACTACAAATGTTTCATGTCAATTACAGCTTTAGGTCAGTAAAAGTAATGCAGAAAATAATCAACGTTGACCACAATGGATTTATGACAGGAAGCAGACAGCTGATAATCTGGTAAAAACAATTATGGTAATACAGGAGGCCCAGAAACAGGAAAGAAAATAGCAATTATATCATTGGAAGCTGAAACGGCATTGAAATCAGTCAACTGGATTTACTTGTTTAATATTTTAAAGTGGTCTGGGCTTCTGGAGGAATGGGTGAATATGTTGGAAAAATGTACAGAGGGGCCAAAGCAAGAATAAAGGTTAGAGTAAAATTATCAGAAGACTTTGAACTGGGCCTGGGGACTAAGCAGGGTTGCCCTCTCCCTCCACTGATGTTCCCAGTATATCTAAAACAGTTAGCAGAAAGGATAAGAAAAAGTGAGATGAAAGGGGTTTCATTTGTTGATGAGAGAGAGAAAAACAATGTTATATTATGATGATGTACTGTCAGTGCTAACCAACCCCAAATGAGGACTTAGGCAATTTGTTGTCCATGACAGAAAGTTTTGGATGGGTTTCAGGACATATAATAAATCAGCAGAAGACAGTGGCATTACGGGTAAGTAAGTAAAGAGGGGAATTCCAAAGAATGGGATATCCAGGGATGTGGAAAGATGATACTAAGTATTTAGACACAAGGGTTAGGAAGTCAACAGAAGATTCAAAAAGAATAACATACTTAACGTAAGAGAATAACTCACAAAGTAGAAACATTTAAAATGGTATTATCCTCAGAAAGCACAGGTAATATAAATGTGTAGACTCCTGCTTATGTTTTATCCAGGGCAAGTGTTTTAAAGGAAAGCAAAGGTAAGACAATAAAACAGTTAAATAAGCACTTAAATGAATACTTTTGGGAGAAAGACAAGCCACCAGTGTCCTGGAATACCATAGCAGAAAGACTTGATGAAGGAGGACTGGGGCTACTAGTGATTATGGATTACCTGAATGCCTGCCAAATAGCCAACCTGATGAAATTAACAGATGTTATGTATACAGATTTGAGATAAATATCCTTGGATGATTTATGAGAGCTAGCCCTGGCAGGGGGGGGAAGAAAGGGATTTTCTACACAGATACTTGGAGAAATAACTCCTTACAGTAATTAAAGCATTAGTAAGAAACCCAGGATTAAAAGATTGGGTATAAATTACAATTCCCATAGGGGGAACAAGATAAAGGAAGGAAATCAACATTATGGGAATGCAAAAAACATGTATAAGATACTGGATGCAAATACTAGAACAGGGAATGGTTAAGGAATAGACAAAGATAAAAAGAGAATACAGTTTACCTGGAGGTATGGTTTGTGAATACAGAGATATAATAGCAAGCTGGAATAAGATGAAAAAAACAACAGATCAGTAGAGTTCAACTCCTAGTGTCATACAAGCAGTGGAAGATGCTAGATAGGGAATACTGGCTAGTCAAAATTAAATAAGTAAGGCTTTACATTTGGTGAGATGAGGTCATAAGAATACGAAAGACAAAAGAAAGGACAAATGGGAAATGGAGCTGCAGGAAAATACATTATACAAAACTTTGGAAAATAATAGTAAGTTTACCAAAATATGTGACAAAATCATGGAGATTTAGGATCTTTGATAAGCAGTGCCTGTATCGGTATTTTTAAACACAGGTGATGTTAAGTAAGAAACGGGTGAAAGAAGTTCACTGTTGCATGTATTTTGGGAATGTCCATGTCTAAGGATGTTCAGAAGGTAAGTAGATAACATATTAGGAAAAAATATATATTTTTAAACAAGAAACACCTTTATTAATATTAAATGATTACTTATGGGATAGGCAATCACACATTTATATAAATGAAAACAAGTCATATTGACATATTTTCAGTGGTAAACGTTATATATCACTTATAATCTATAGTTAAACATTACAAACTCACTCAATTCCTGGCTTCTGTTAAACCTCATTCAAAGATTCAAAGAAACTTTATTGTCATTTAGGACCACATAAGTGCAGCCAAAACGAAATTACAAATGTCAGCTCATGAGAGAAATGCAGCGCAAATAACAGATATAATGGTATCAAAGAATTACATAAGAAAGAAAATAACACGTATGACATGCAAGAGGTAGTTCACATTACATAATCATATTCAATACCCATTATCCAGTGATAAATAATAAATAAATACGTTCTACTAAAAACTCTACCAGTGCTGCTATTTCATTTAGAATCCCCCTATTTCTTTCTCTTTGCATACACTATCAGTTCCTCGATAAGGAAGGCAATCTCTAGCCTGCAGTAAAAATGAATTTTTGGCTTCTTCCCATTCTATTACCTTTCCCCTGTCTAATTATCTGATCCCAATACTTTGGTTACTTTGCTAGTTTTCTCCAGTAAATTCTAGCCCCCTTTTGTTTATTCTCTGTACCCCTAACTGCAGTCATCCCTATTGGCAGAATCTCAATTCTCCATCCCTGTGCTAGCTTAGTTCTTAGAATACTTTCTGTTAGTTTATGAATGTAATATTCTATGTGGTTATTGATATTCTCCTTAATGATCTGCATTCAAAATCCCAATCTCTCCTTGTTTCTTGAGCTTCCCCCCCATTTCATCATCATCCTTTTATATTTTGAATTACAGCTTTCTGCTTGTGCTATGTATAGGAGCCTTAACTGTGTAGCTCTGAAATGCCCCTTTGAATCAGGGAATAACACACCACCTTGTTCTATTAGAAGGATCAGCTTATCTCACTTGACTCTTGCCTTCTTCCCCTCTCAGACAAAATCCTATAAATCTTTAGTAATTGCAAACCACAACTTCTCAGGTTGAATAAATATGCCTGACATATATAAAACTAAAGGGACTAAAAACATTCTTGTTTCTTGTATCTTGCTGTCCATTATCCATAAAACAAAGATCCAAATTTCTCAGTTTTTATATCATCTTTTGTTTAGTCTCTTCCCACATATCCTTAACTGCCATAAATGAATCCTTTTTAATCCATACCCCTAAGTACTTCATTTTATCATGTCCCCACAGTTATGGATATTGCTGAACCAAGTTGTACATGGATACATAGTTTACAGCTATTGTCTTTTTTTACTTTCATTAATTTTGTAAACGGAAAAGACTTGAAACCGTCTCAGAATTTTCAACAACACTGAAATGTCCGTTTTTGATTTTATCAGGTATAAAATAATATCAACTGCAAATAAAGCCAACTTTTCTTGAATACCATACCAATTACATCCTTGAATTTCTGAGTCTCTTATTTTCTTTGCCAAGGGTTCTAAATATAATGCAAATAACACAGGGGAAAGAGGACACACCTGCCCAGTTCCTCTGCTCAGACAGGACCACCCAGCACTTTAAATTTCACCTCCAATCCCTCATATATCCTCCTAATAAACCTTATAACGTTATCAGGGAATGCAAATGTTTCCACTGGCCTACTCATAAAATCCCAGCTCACTCTTGCAGATGCTTTCTCTGCATCAAGACCCACCAACAACAGTGGTATTTTCTTACATTCTATTTCCCTCTGGGTCATCGCTGTTCTATTAAGGTTGTCAGATGTTTTCCTCCCCCTCCACAAAACCACACTGGCATCACTGTTGCCATTCTTTTACACATTAAAGAAACAAACTGTTTATAATTATATTGTTCCTATGTTAAAACTGGGGATACATACTACTTGAAAGCTAGAAACAGATTTATTAAAACTGTGGGTTTTGCCAATTGTAATACCGATGGTCTCATTTATTTAGCCTTGTGTGGTAAATGTGAGGCATTTTATATAGGCAAAACTGTAAGAAAAATTAAAACCTAGAATGTATGAACACCGATATGATATAAGGAAGATGAATTTGAATAATGCTTTGTATAAACACACATTAAATTTTCTTTGACTCTTTGAATGAGGTTTAAGAGAAGCCAGGAACAGAGTTTTATTTTTTGTGATTGAAACACTGCCCATTGACCCCAGGGGTGGACCCTGGGAGACACGTTTGGAATATAGAGAACTACACTGGCAATTAGTGCTGGAAGCAAATAAACACCCTGGTTTAAATGATATGGTTTCACGGAAGCCTGCCCTAAAACTGAAGGCAAGAAAACTTTGAAAATGAAGTTTAGTTCAAATATACTTTTTACCCAGTAGATGGTGATGTTTATTAACTTCAGTCGCCTCACAGTTAGACATTGCCCGTTCGATTCTCAATTAGAGCGTCTTCTGTGTGGCGACATGCGTGAATGGGTGTTCCTTCGTTGAAGGTTGTGCGTTAGGCCCAGCAAGCCAGCATGTAAAAATCTACTGCCAATCATTAGCGGACCGGAGTTCCGCTGTGGCGATCCCTAACCGGGAAAAGCCGAAAGACACAAACAAACACACAGCAGGCTCTGAAGATTTTCAAGTTCATGAATATTTTTATTTTTCTTATACCAGTTTTTAATGATTTTAAATGTCATCACATTGCTTATATGACTTGTTTATATTCTTTTTATGTGCATTTTAAGTTTTACATCTCCATTTTATTGTATCATTGCATTTATAAGTGGTTTTAAGAGTTTTAAACAGTGTCTATATGTACAGTTTTTATGCACCTAATTTTGTTTTTGTGTCTTTAAATGTGGAAAACTTTGTTAATTGATCAATTAAGGGTTGTATATAAATGGTGGTTAGAAGTTGGTATGCTCATCTGATGAAGTTGTACTGACGAAAACGCGATGATACAGTTAAGGCATTCATTTTGTTTGTATGCTCAATAAAGTTGGTGCTGCTATCTGGTAAACCTTCAAGTGCCTTATTCGTAAGTTACAGTACCACTCTTCTCAGCCCTTATCATATCCATCACTGAGTACAATGCCTCTTTTGGCATGTACCTAACCAGGCACTTAAAACATTTGGAATACCTGCAAAGTTTCCTTTACTAAGAGAATCCATGGTATGAATACCCTGTACTACACAGATTACCTTGAGGCCCTATCTCTGTATTCAGCCTCATGCAGGTTAATAAGAGGTGATCTATGCCTAGCATATAAGACATCCTCAGATCCAGCTCTAATGGTTCTCTTTTACATCTGCAAAACAAAGTGCACCAAAAACACAAGATCCAAGGACCTGAACTTTGCCTATGACATAAAATAGAACATAATGGAGAGACCAATATGGGTCTCAAAGGATGCCCGCTTTATAGAATAAGTTCCCCCATCTACATGGAGCAGAGTTCACCCCTCTCCCTATTCAAAAAGAAACCTTGATCACTGAATGTGAAATTGCAAATTCACCACCTGGTCTGGCCCCCAAGTCTCTGATGGACAGAAGCTGACAGTAAGTAAATTGATCATCAACTAACATACTCCACCCTTCATAACCTTTAGCTACCTGTTTACTAACATACCCCACCATATACACATCCAACTACCTCTGGACAAAACTGTGTTGGGTCGCATGGCTAAATCTGTAAAGACCCTGGTGGTCGTTAGCCTATTATAAACCTATGAACAAATTCTTCCAAAAATTATGTACATCAAAAATAATTTCTGATATAATTAATGTTATCAAACATATTTCTCCCTCTTCTCCACTTAACTTCTATCACACGTGAAACAGTAAAACCTTTTATCCCTTTGCACAAAGTGAATACCTGGCTCTGCTCTTGTACAAATCCTGCATAACTTATCTCTTAACTTGTTAACCTGACATCACATTCTCAGGTGCCAGGCTCCTATCATCTCAATGACAGGAATGGTTCTTTATGCCAGTCTCTTTATTCTACACTCTCTTCCTTTGTCTAGATCAGCCCTGCACAACATGCGGCCCGATACGGCTCTCACTGCGGCCCCGCCAGGGTTTCTAAGAATTGTGAATAATAATCATAAGAAACTACTGTTTGTATATAAATATAAAATTGTGAAGTCAGTGTCCGCGCGCTAGCTCCCGAAGGTTAAATCCACAGTCTATTCAATCCCAGTACCCAGTGTGATTATGTTACTTTAATAATCTTATTTCAACTGTGCTTGCATCTTCAACCCTGATCTTACGTTTTTAGAGATGAAGCCACGTGAGTTGTATTTCTGTATGAGTGTGTGCACGGTAAAGCATGAGTCTTAATTAACATTCAGTTCACAGTGACCAGAAATAATGGATGATGATAATCGCAAGCACAAAACTGAGTCAGAACGAGAGTATTTAATCCTGAGTGGAAAAATAAGTATCTGTTCAACTTCTACAGTGAAAAAATACTTTGTTTAGTTTGCCGCGAATCAATCGCGGTTCCATAGGAATACAATGTCTGACGTCATTTTGAATCCAAACATGTTGAGTTGGCGAAGTTGAATGAAAACAAGAAGAAAATTAAGGGGTCAAACTTGCTGAAAGCTTTGTATGGACAACAGCAACTTTTTCAAAAAGGCAAAGACAGAAAGTGAAGTGGCTACAAAGGTAAGCTTTTTAATTTCAAAAGAAATTGCTGCTGCTGGAAAACATTTCACGGAAGGCGACTTCATAAAAAAGTGCATGATGATTGCTGCATCTGAACTATGTCCAGAAAAGAAACATACTTTTGAAAATGTGAGCATGTCCCAGATGACTGTGCAACAAAGAGTGAATGATATCTCTAGCAACCTTCATGACCAGTTAAGAAAGAAAGCTGCAGAATTCAAGTACTATTCGTTAGCCATAGATGAAAGGACTGACATAAATGATACTGCACAACTTTTAGTTTTTATCCGTGATGTTGATGACAACTTTGAAATTACAGAAGAATTGGCAGCTTTGTGTTCAATGAGAGGCCGAACCACCGGTGAAGACATTTCAAATGAAGTGAAGCAATGTATCAGTAAGAAACTTAGTATGACTTTTGAAAATATTGTGGCTATTTGCACCGATGGCGCACCATCAATGTGTGGCAAGAGGATTGGTGCGGTAACACTCCTGGAAGAATTTGCTGCGAAAAAAATAACCAAATATCATTGCATCATTCATTAACAAGTGCTGTGCAGCAAAGTCCTAAGTTACGAGCATGTCATGTCAGTTGTAGTTTCTGTTGTAAATTACATCCGAGTAAGAGGGCTTAAACATCGAGCATTTTGTGCATTTCTAGAAGAAGCTGGCACTAATTTCGGGGATTTATTGTATCATACAGAGGTTCGTTGGCTAAGCTGTGGGAAAGGATTGCAACATTTCATTGCACTCAAAGAGGAAATCATTGAGTTTTTGAAAAACAATCCAAAGGATTTTCCCAAACTGAATAAAGAAGATTGGAACAACAACCTATGTTTTCTGATTGATATCACCACTCATTTGAACGAACTGAATTCAAAACTGCAGGGACTCTAGATATTAAGAATTAACATGTTAACTTTTTTTTTCTCTAACATATGATTTAACTGTAAAAGTTCCTAATGTAATGTTGATTATTGTATTTGTATAATCTCATGCTCTTGTGGAGCTTTTCACCTCAGGCCTCAGCTGAAAAAGGACTTGTGTCCAATCAGACTTTCCCAGTAATCAAATGTAAAATAAAATAAAGTATTACAACACTCTCAGTTCTACTTCAAAGCAATGACTAAAAAGATAGAGGAAGAACTTCATTGTTCGACTGACGACAAATATAATCCATAATTTTACTATCTACACCTTAAAGTTTTCACTACAAGGGCAACAATCCTTTCTAAACTATCACCCCCACATACACAATCCAACCCAATCAGAAGAGGCAAAACTCGAAAGTTTTAGGTATGCTTTCATTATTATACCCCTTAAAATACTACTGCCTTCAGATTACAGATCAATTGCCAACATCTATCCTTCAGAGATAAGGGTAAGTACACCTCGACATTTGTCAAACAGTATGACTCTCTTGAGCTACTCCATGTCCAATTAACTATGGGCAAAACTCCCTATCATATCATAACTATCTATCGGTGCCCCACAATGAAACAGAAAAACATACTGCATACCTGGACTTTCTGGAGTCACTTGTCATACAGCCCAGCACCTTATGCATGGGTGATTTTAATTATCCTACCACTAACTGGGAAACATTCAAGACCACAAACATGCTAATTATGAAGCAAAAACAGCCTCCACAGCTAAGGATAATAACAAGGCATTCTTTAACTACATCCAAAATCTAAATGGGAATACCCAGCTACGCGCTGAACTGGATGTGGATGGCACCACCCATACTCAACCAGAAGTAATAGCCAACCTACTAGCTGACAGATTTGGAGAAAACTTCATCCCTCCATCCCCTCCAGTCATCCCCCAAAGTACACCTGCCACCATTCCTCAGCCTATTATCTCAAGACAGCAGGTCATCTCGGTGCTCCCCAGGGCCAAAAACACTGCATCAATGGGACCAGACAACATCTAAGGTTGCCTTTTAAACAACTTAAAACATGACCTAGCAGACCCACTTGGATATTTGTTTAACCACAGCATACGAACTAGTTATGTTCCAGTGGAATGGAGGACAGCAACAGTAATCTTTCTGCACAAAGGGGGGACGACCATCAACCAATTCTGGAAGTTATAGGTCCATAAGCTTGACTAGCCTCATCTGCAAAGCCATGGAAAGAATCATTATCGACCTTATTAACAAGGACATAGGTAATCTCCAGACTCTGGTTCTAACCCAGTTCGAATTTGTTAAAAGTAGATCATGCCTGTTTAACATGGTTAACTTCTTAAGAAAGTCACCAAGGCCTTGGACGAGGGAAAGGCAGTACATACTACTTACCCTGACCTAGCCAAGGCATCTGACACAATTCTCTACTCAGGTATTATAGAGAAACTCTCCCAGTTGGGAATTAACCTCTACATTACCAGATATGTGGCCAACTGGCCCACTGAAAGGACACATACTGTAAAAGTGGGTGACTTTACCTCTAGCAACAGACCAGTCACCAGTGGCGTACCACAGGGTTTTGTGCTGGACCCATTACTGTTCGGACTTTATTCTCAGAAGTCTAGGTAAACTTGGAGGGCCTGTGGCTGACCAGGTTTGCTGATGATTGCAAACTGGGAGCAATCATTGAGTCCCCCCCCCCCTCCCCAGTGATGTTAATATACAGCAGACAGGGTTAACACAGACACATGACTAGTGTCAAAACCATGGATTCAAGCGAAATGCAAAAAATACATTATTATTCCCTTTGACAAAGTTGACATCCCTGCTAATTACATTACAGATAGCACACCCTCAGTGTAGACCCAGTGGTACATGATCGGGGTACACAGATTGATAGCATCCTAAAATTCAACTACCACGTATCCACAGTAGCAAGGAAATCCTTCTATGTGCCACATCTTATAAGTAAAGATATCGCATCTAGATCTAAAGATGCTATAATTTCATTATACTTGACCCTCATCAGACCAATAATTGAGTACAATGCTCCCTTTTGCATATACCTCACCAGACACCTGCAATAACTGGAGAGACCACAGAGATTTCTCACCAAGAAACTACAGGATACACAAAACGCAGAAAAGTGCGCAGAAGGACTGGAAGCCCTGTCACTGTACTCTGTCTCCTAGAGGTTGCTGAGGGGTGACCTGTGCCTGGCTTACAGGACAGTCTCTGACCCGGCCCTGATGGAAATGCTACACATTCATAAATCAGACTTCACAAGGGTCACTCACTCCAGGGATCTTAACCTACCCTCTGACATAAACAGGTCATGCTGGGGAAAGATATATATATCCCAGAGACTGCCAATTCTCTGGAACAAGCTTACAATTCACTTGAAACAGAGCCAGTCCCTGACCCTTTTCAAATGCAACCTAGATCAATGGATGGGTGATCACAAATTCACTCCTGGGGTGGCACTCATGTCCCTTCTGGACAGAGGATATCATTATTAACTACCATAGACCCTTACCTTAAATGGGGTAACTCAGGATAAATATGGCTAGGCTTGTAAGGGCTCTAAGGACGTTAGCCTAATAACCTTCTATGAATCTATAAACCTGTATGATAAAATCTTAGAAACCGTTATCAACGATGAAACACTAGAATTATGTTCAAAACATGATCTCCTGATTGACAAGAAACATTGCTTTTACCTTAAATAAGGCATATCTGTGGCAAATAGTTGTGTAAAATGTTACCATAACCATAGATGTCCTTCTTTTCCACGTTGCAGTATTCTTAACCTTAGGGTTAGCCTCCGCCTAGCGACCCAAACGTCAGTCATGGGACGTCTAACGTTGGGCTTATGGAACGTGGGCCAAAAAGGTGACATCTGCACGTACCTTCCTCAGAACTGAGTGCCCCAATCAGACCCCAGTCCGAGGATAGCTACCCAAGTCGATAATCATCCAGCAAAGCCCAAATTTTCCTTTGGAAAGGGGGTAGAAGGGTGGGACAACTACTCTAAGTCCTTCTATTCTTATGTTACAGTATTCATAACCTTTGGTTGAGTGTCATAGCTCAAAGGGAAGAAGAAGAGGGTGGTTTGGAACTATTTTCCAAAAATCCAAGCAGGACTGCCCTAGCAAACCCTGCTCTGGCTCTGGAGATGTGATCCAGCTTGTAATGTTTTGTGAAGGTATGGACAGATGTCCAAGTAGCTGCTTCCAAAATAGAGGCAGTGTCAACCCCTTAAAAAAGGCTCCAGAGGAAGCCATGGCCCTAGTATAATAGGCTTTAATACTGGAGTCTGTGTGTTTTCCATGGTAGACATAGTAAAAGGAGATGCTTTGGAAATCCATGTAGAAACAGTCTGTTTATTCACAGCTTTTCCCAGAGCCTGGGGTGAAAGGAGACAAACAGTTACTCTGATCTTCTAATAGATTTAGTCTTGTCAATGTAGAATCTGAGTTGTCTGTGAACATCAAGGAAATGCAGGACTCTCTCACTGTCATTCTGGGGCTGCGGGAAGAAAGTGGGAAGGTGGATACATTGTTTCAGGGATAACTCATTGACCACCTTAGGCATAAAGGACAGGTTTAGTATGTAAGGTAACCCTATACTTGTGGAAGATCAAAAAAAGTGGGGTGACCAAGAGGGCCTGGAGCTCTGATACTCTCCTGGCTGAAGTTAAGGCCACCAAAAGCAGTTTTCAAGTGCAATACTTTAGAGAGGCTGTACCTGCTGGCTCAAATGGAGCAACTGTGAGCTTTCCCAACGCATAGGTCAGGTCCCACAGAGGTAGAACTGGCCTCCTGTGTGGCCTGAGGTATAGAACATCTTTTAGAAATAACTTCACTTGAAGTCTAGAAGCAAGTGGTGGTTCTAAAGGCAGACATGCAGAAATAGCAGCAAGGTGGGCATTTACAGAGGAATATGCCATCCCTGCCTGCAGCAACTCATACAGATAAGACAGTATCAGGGGGACCCCTACTTGAAATTGGTCTAGCTGTCTTTTCAGACACCAAATGGTGGACCTTTTCCACTTGGACAGATAGGACATCCTAGTATTGGGTTTCCTGGACTTCTACAGGACATTTAGCATGTCCTCAGAATAAAGGTGTCTTAAAGGGATCAAAACTCTATCACCCACAGGGTTAGGTTCAGAGATTCCAGGTGGGGATGGATCAGGGATCCTTTGTCCTGTGTGAGTAGGTCCACTCTGTGAGGTAACTTGTGATGACTGTCCCTGGCTAAATGCAGATAGAGGGGAATCCTGTGCTGCCTTGGCCAAAAGGGGGTCACCAGCAAGATTTCAGTTTTTTCCTGCTGAATTTTCATTAGGACTTTCTGTAGGAGTGGGAAGGTGGGGAAACGTACAGAAACATCCCCTCCCAAGAGATAGAATAGGCATCTGTTGCCCTTGGTAGGGGACTGGGATCCCTAGTACAGAACTATGGAAGCTGCCTGTTCAGAGTGGAGGCAAACAGGTCTTTTTGTGACTACATCCAGAAACACATCCCTGTGTAGCATCCATTAGTGGGACTGTGATATGGATCTGCTTAGGGTCTCTGCCTACGTGTTCGGAGCTGTGGGTATGTAGATGGCCTGTTGAGTTACTCCATGCTGGACCGCCAGTTCTCAGGCCTGGAGTTCAACTCTGCATAGCATGTAAGATCTTGTTCCCCCTGTTTGTTCACATACCACAAAACAGCAGTGATGTCTGTGAACAGTTTCAGGGGGCCTTGCTTCAGAACAGACTGGAAGACCTTCAGAGCAAAGATGAGATCCCTCATCCCTCTGATGTTGATGGCTTCCCTCCTGGAGGGGCCTGTCCATGTGCCTTGCACCTTCAAGCCACCCAAACCAGCTCCCCATACCAGGTCTGAAGCATTTGTGTACATTTCCTGTACTGGGGCTAGGGGTTGCAAGAGAAGCCCTGGATTGCAAGAGACTTGATCCACCCACCAAAGGATCTCCTTCCTTAAGCATGGCAGGAAGGGAATGGTGTGGTCCAACAGGTGGGAGTGTTGGGTCCATGTGGACCTCAGATACCACTGAAGCTTTATCATGTGAAGTCTTGCCAGTGACAACATGGGGATTGTGGAAGCCATGTATCCTAAAAGTCTGAGGTACCTGTTGCTGTCATTGCAAGGACATGTATGACAGACAGCAGGTACTCCTTTAGACTGTCCACCTTGTTGGGTGTGAGAAATGCCATCATTACATCTGTTCTGATTCTGCACCCCAGGAAGACCTGGTCCTGGGAGGGGTTTAAGCTGGATTTGGGGAAGTTAATTGTGAAGACCAGAGACTGCAGAACAGAAATGATTGTCTGGAGATGGGTTTGGAGGGTACTGTAGCAGTCTGTCTGGATCAGGCGGTCATCTAGGTATGGGAACATTTGTATTCCAAGAACCTGCCGTAAGCTATCACTGGAACCAGGCATTTGTTGAATACCCTTGGAGCAGTAGAGAGGCCAAAGGGTAAAGCAGAGAACTGAAAATGTGTGGAACCCACAGAGAAGCGTAAGTACTTCCTGTATATGGGCCTGATGGGGATATGCAGGTAAGCAGATTTGATGTCCAAAGTGGTCAGAACTGCCTGAGGCATTATCAGTGGAAAAAGAGTTTGAAGGGTAAGTATGCGGAAGGTGAGTACTAGAAGAAAGAGGCTGAGGTGTGAGAGGTCCAGTATGGGTCTCCATGGGCCATCCTTTCTTGGGACTAGAAGAAGTCTGGAGTAAAAGCCCCTTCCCTTTTCTGAGCCTGGAACTGATTGAATGGTTCCTTGAGAGAGAAGGCTGTCCAAGATGGGTTGTAATAGGGGTGGTTGGTCCTTTGGTGACTTAGAGGGATGCCCCTGAAAACAGGAGGAATGACTCAGGTCATGAAATAACCTTTTTCTGTGATAGACAAAACCCACTTGTCTGAGGTGATGTTTTTCCAGAAAGGGAGTCTGTGAGAGAGTCTTTGGGAAAGGGGGATATGGCCTGGCGGGGGGGGTGAGGCAGGTAGTCACAGACTATCTGTCTTTTCCTGAAAGGGCGGTTTCTGGGCAGGCCTAGAAGGAGTCTGCTGTTTACTTTAACTCGTTTTGCCCCTAGCTGGAGGAGGAGGGGCAGAGTGTTTTCTAATCAATTGACTCTTGGTTGGGTAATTGCTGTGAAATTTAGGAATAGGTGATACACACAAATGTTTAAGGACCTGAAGTTCTTTTCCCTTTTGTTGCACGGTTTTGAAAAGTTCTTCCACTTGGGTGCCAAACAAGGCTGAACTGTCCAGTGGGGCATCTAAAAGTTTAGACCTGATATCATCAGGAAGGGGTTGCAACCTCATCCAAGAGTACCTCCTGAGCACTGAGGCAGAGACTGCAGATCTGGCCAAAGCATCTGCAGCATCATAACTGCATTTAATTGAATGTCTTGTCACTTGTGAGGACAAGGAGATCAGACCAGAAATTTGGGACTTAGTGGACAAATCAGGGAGGTTATCCAAAAGCTTAGAAGCCTGAAATAAAAGGGCCAGGGAGTACTTGGACATGTGTGTCTGGCAGCTGATGGCCCTTAAGGCCAGAGCTGCTGAAGTATACACCTTCTTGCCAATTCTCTCCATAGTTTTGCTGCCCTTATCAGAAGGGAGGACAGAGATGGAAGGTAGCAGTCTGGAAGGTTTGCCTGCAGAGACAGAGAAAGTACCAGGATGTGTGGCAGGACACTTAAGAAATTTTGCCCCTTCAGGGACCTTATAAAAATGGTCAGGTCTTCTAGGAGCAGGGGGTTGGGATTTAGGATTTTTAGAAGCTGCAGAAAAGGCATCTAAAAAGGCTGGCAGGATTGCTGGAATTGCAGAAGGTGCAGGAGTGTCCATTTGTAGGAGTTCATAATATCTCTTTTGGACTTCAGTCATTTCTGTGGAGTCCCATATGAAGAACTGTCTCATCCGAGCGACTGTTTCGCCAAAGGTCAGGTCCTCCCCAGGGGAATCTCCCTCAGCAGAGTCCTCCTCAGAGGGTGCATAACCTAGGGGAGAAAGCATTTGACAGGCATAAGACAAAGAATCCTCAGAAGAGGAATCTGAAGACTCTTGGCCTCCAAGGTGGGAGGTTCAATGGTCTGGGGCCTAGGGCTAATAACATGAGTAGTTGTTGTGGGAGTAGCAGCCAAGGAAGGACTAAGGGCCATAAAGGCATTAAACAAGCCTTGAGAGAAGGCTTGCCAGTCAGGCAAGCACTCAGTAGGTGAAGAGATGTGTTTAGTTTTTGTTTTTTCTTCAAGGAAGAGAGAGGACTAGAGGGCATAGGGCCTAAGGAGGGTCTAGTCTCAGGAGCTACAGAACAGGTGGAAGGACTGGTCTCGACATCTGCAGTGAGCCAACATTCCCCCTCATCGTCAGCACCCAACATCTGCATAACCTCCATGGACGTGCTTTCTGAACTTGGTTGTGCAGCCTCCGAAACGGTACCTGCTATACCCGAGTCAGCTGCTTCTGTACATTCTTCAAGGTGTACCTCGGTCACCGGGGAAACATTTTATTTTTTTTATTTATTTTACATTTGTTGACTGGGCTAGTCTAGCTGGAGACATGTCCATTTTCAGTAGAGGCCCGGGGAGAAAAGCTCCAAGAAATCGTACAGAGTTTATACAAAGTTAAAAAAGAAGTTATACAGATATTGAAAGAACAGAATTATCGCAAAAAAATTTTTTTTTTTTATACACAAGTAGTACAAATTAGAATACTCATGGTAATTTTGTAAGGTACAGTATTCATATATACATATATGTTATATGCAATAATATAGTTTATTGCTACATAAAAGGTAGTTACTAAAGGATGTGGGGTGAGATAAGTGAATAGGAGAAGATTTAGTCAGGGTTAGTACAGGTGCACAGCCAGTGATTACTGAGATATAGTTTTAGATTCCTTTTAAAAAGTGAGAGAGAAGTCTGAGATGTGATTTCAGAGGGGAATTTATTCCATAGTTTTCCAAGAGTTAGAGAACAGGGAGTCACCTGCTGGGTTTAGTAGCATTGATCAGCAGTTTGTTTGAGGAGCGTAGATTTTTGAGATTATTATAAGGTGTAATGAGGCTAGAGAGTATTGGAGTATTGCCAGATTGATACAGGGTCTTGTGGGCTATTCTGAGCTGGTGAAATTGAAGCTGGTTAAGAAATTCAAGCCAGTTTAATTGTTTAAAATTTAGACAGTGATGGGTTCTGAAAGCAGAGCCTGTAGCAAATCTAGCAATATTATTATAGGAAGTTGTTAGTTTACTGAGGTTGTTTTTAGAGAGACTGGTATATATGGGAGAGCCGTAAAGCAGAGTGGATATTAGGTGAGTTCTGGCTATAGTGGTCCTAGCTCCTGGTGTAAGATAGGGTTTAATTCTGTAAAGGGATCCCAGTTTTTTGTTAACTAATTTTATTGTGGTGTTTATGTGAGTATCAAAGTTTAGATTGTTGTCTATTGTTACTCCTAAAAGTTTAGTGGTAGGGTCAGGAGAGATAAGAGTACCGTTGTTAGAAGTGAGATTGAAATGTAAAGAGGTGGACTTTCTGGTTGGTGTGAAGAGTAGCAGTTTAGTTTTTTTGGGATTTAGGAGGAGGCAGCGGTGAGACAACCATTGTTCTACAGTGTTGAATGCTTTTTGGGTAAGAGTCTGCAGTTCAGTTTGAGAAGTGGCTGAGCAGATTATGGTAGAGTCATTTGCGTATTGAATGCAGGTGGAGTATGGAATAGCTGTTTGCAGGTCATTAATGAAGATGGAAAATAAGAGTGGGCCTAATATAGAGCCCTGTGGGACACCGAGGGAGATAGGAAGGTGATTAGATAGTTTATTTTGCCAGAGTGCAGCCTGCTGATGGTTTTCAAGGTAAGATGTAAACCAGTTCAAAGATAGAGGATCAAATGAAAGAGAATTTAGTGTATGAAGGAGTAGTTGGTGGTTAACCATGTCAAAAGCTTTGGATAAGTCAATGAAGACTGCGGATGAAAGACAATTTTTGTTGCGGTTATTGTTGATGCAGTTTGTGAATGATAGCAGGGCAATGGTGGTACTATGGAAAGGTCTAAAGCCATGTTGACAGTTAGCAAGTACGTTGTTCTGGAGAAGGTGGTTGAGTAGTTGTTTATGGATACATTTTTCCATAATTTTTGCAATAGGGGATAGTAAAGCTATGGGACGAAAGTTGGAAAAGTCGTTGGAGTTCCCCTCTTTATGCAGTGGGATGATATGCGAAATTTTCCAGATTGATGGGACAGTTCCTTTGCTTATTGATCTATTTATCAGAATGGAAATAGGGTAGGCAATGGCTTTAGCTCCTTTTTGCAAGAAGTCTGCTGGGAGTTTGTCAGCTGAGGGGGTGGTAGGTTTTAACCTTTGGAGAAGGGAGGAAATGTAGGAAGTAGACACTGGTTGTAGGTGAAATGGGGGGATGGATTTGTAGAAGCAGTGGGCAGGTTAGATGTATCAGTAGATAGGTGGCTAGCTAGAGTTTGGATGGTATCTGTGAAGAAAGAGTTAAAGGCATTTGCTGTTTGTGTGGGTGGAAGAGGTACAGCAGTAGTTTTAGGCCTTGAAACTTTGGCCTTCTTTTTCAGTGGATCAGTGGTATGACTGGACGGCCCTTCCATCCCAAGAGCCAGACTTTTTAAGTGTTTGATTTTCCAGGTAAATGCTAAAGGCGTGCAGATGGCTGCGAAGGGTTTTCAGGATGAAGGCTTGACAAAGGGCGCAGGCCTTGTGGTTGGGTGCTAGGCAAAATAGACACAGACTGCGGGCATCATTATGAGGGATCTGACGTCCACACCTACACTTACCTTTTCTGGATGACAAGAACTTGGACAGGCATACAGTGACCAAGAAAATAATAATAAGAAAAAGGCCCCAATGGGGTACTTAACTTTTAATGCAGGATCCGACGGAAGAGATGGTAGGATGAGCTGACATTCGACAGGTGGCAAAAAAGTTCTGTGGAAGGTATGTGCAGACATCACTTTTATGGCCCATGTTCCCTACGGCCAACGTCAGATGTCCCATGTACCTTGCAGAGACTAAAACTTTTATATACCAGCTGAACGTTCGAGTCGCTAGGTGGAGGCTAACCCAAAGGTTAAGAATACTGCAACATGAGAATCAAAGGGCATCAACCTTTACTTTAATCTATCAAATGTATTCTAAAATACAGAATGGTTTTCTAATTGGTCCATCCTTTTGGATTTAAAAATGGCATTTGAAACTGCTGATCTTAAGCACTTACTGGATAAACTGACTGATTACAGCTTCTTTGCTGAAGTTAACGCTTGGTTCAAAAATGATCTTACAAAGAGATCATTTGCAGTTATATTGCATAATTCCTTCTCTGGCTCAAATATGCTTACTAGCTGGATATCTCAGAGATCATTTTAAGGTCCTCTGTATTTCTCACTATATATAAATAATTTGCCCCTAGAACTTCTTCATATGAACCTTATTAAACATGCAGATGGCACTGCATGAACCAAGTTTCATAACTCATCACAGTATCCAAACTTAACCATAATTTGGAATTGGTTAACTACAAACAGAATGACTACTAACTCAGTACAAGTCCACTATCATGGTCTTTGGCACATATAAAAGATTAGCCAAGCTACAACCCCTCTCTATTAAAGACAGTATTAGACTCCCACTTCATTCCACAGGGTCATGGGAAATATAAGGCAACTGAGTCTTGTGAACATTTACATTTGTCAGTAATCACTCTTGGACCATGCCTTCTTTTTCGATGGAGGTTAGGCCAGTCATGCCAGGCGTGAATTTGTGAGTACCCCATTCAATCATCCGTTTTTCATTTGAAGAAGGATAATGGCTCACCCTGCTTGATTTGAAGAAGGAGTCTATTCCAGAGGTTGGGAAGGCACTACATAATGAACCTAATTCTCCAATGTGTTTAATTATTTGTTGAGGAAAATTTAGATCCCTGGTTCTGATATTTGTGGGACAATTTGATTCATGAGACAGGAGAATCAGGATGACTGGGTCCCTAATGGCACAGAAAACAAGGTGTATACCTCCCATCAGGACTCTGCGTGATACTGAATGAAGGACAGTGGTTCCATTTTTTTCTGGAAGTTCAGGGTTTTTACATTAGTGATCTTATTTATTTTATTTTATTTTTATTTTACATTTGTTGACCGGGACAGTCCAACTGGATTTATATCCATTTTCAGTGGAGGCCCAGGGAGAAAAGCTCCAAGGTAAACAGATAAGTAATAACAAAGAAGGCATATCACCAAGGTAGACAGATAAGTAATAACAAAGAAGACATGTTACAGATGAGATATTTACAAATGACATAAGAAGACATGAAATGGACAATATCACAAGTTCGAGTTAGCCCTGGTAACAGTCAGGGGAAAAATAACAGTAATTTGATTAATAGATCATATACATTCCTGGGGAGATCTTCTTAGTTGGGAAGCCCTAGGGTCATTCTAGTTGTTTGATATGTGTAGTGAGGCACACCCCAAAGAGGACATTGTACTTAGTAACTTGTCTAACCAATGCTGAATATAAGGCGACAATGACCTTGTTAGATATGGTTATTTCACTGGCAATTAGTTGGGCTAAGTAGAGGGACATTTTGACTACTGCTGTTATATGATAATTAGAAGAGAGGAAACTATAAGCTCAAGGTCCAAGGTCTGTTAACATTCTAATTTTGGAGTGGGGTGTTGTCTACACTGTATGCTATGGGGAGGGCTTATCTACCAAATGTGACAATATAGCTCTTTTTAGCATTCCATTTCATCCCATTTTAGTACACCAGGTATTTACAGTGTACATTTTGGCAGAAGGGTTTGGGTGTAAGAGGGCAGCTTGCAATTACCCTAGTTTACAATCATTTGCAAGCTTGGTTAGCAAGAGGTCTTGGTTCATGGTCTGGGGGATCAGAAAAATAAATGCAGAACAAAATAGCATCATCAGAATTATCAACCCCCTTTTTTGCATTTTTACATCGGGTCAAGATGTTGTCACCTGTCACCAACTTCTCTGTATTCAGAGTCAGTCTCCTACCTTCTTTGACAGTCATGCCCACCTATCTCAGGTCTTATCTCGCCCAATCTTTCCATCTCCTGGCTGGGCATTCTCAGCTCCACTTACCTTCTTGCCATATCTCCCAAATCTGCTTTACCACATTTTTTTTCTGCCTTCCTGTATAAGTGATTGAATCTCTGTAATCTTCTCTCCTTGACCTACTTAGCAATCAAAGCTACTTTGGTTTCTGCTCTGATGTCCTCATTTTGTCATCTGTCCATAGTGTGCATTCTGCTACCCACCTCAAGCACTTCTTTTCCATCACCTCAAGCTTCTTCAGCTGCTCTGCTTTCACTGCCCAGGTTTCTGCACCACATAGAAGCAACAGCCACACCACATTTTGCATACCTCATGTTTCAACACTTTTGGCACTCTTCTGTCACACACTACTCATGACATTATGTGCCAGCTGACTGCAGTACCTCTCAATCTGTCTTTGACCTCCTCATTCAGACTTCTCTTATCTACAACTAATTCTCTCAGATACTTGAAGCGTTAACCTGATCTACTGTTTGAGTTTCTATCTCAATTTTAAGCTTCCTCTGATTGCTCCATTTGCAGCCACGACAACTGTCTTGTCTGTACTCAGTTTCATCCTATATACCATGAGTTCTGCATTTCATTCCCATATCACATGCTGACAATCCTGTTCAGAGTTTGCTTGTAGTGCCACATCATCTGCAGACAGCAGTTTTGCTGATCTATCCCTCAGATCTGTTTGCTGATGTGGTCCATTACCAGTATGAATAGCAATGAACTCAAAGCTATGCACCTGATATGCACAAATTCTTACTGGAACACCTCTCTACTTCCTTTCACTAAACAAAAGTAACAAGGCATTTTATTTAATGTAATTCTACCATTTAGAACCTATATAGGCCCGATAACATGTAAAGTCTTAAGACAACCTAAAGTAGTTTATAAAATACTTCATCTGCTCACAAACGAGGCAAGTTGGACAAAAGCTGTCAATGCGTTAATCCCAAGGATAGGATATGTTTTACCTATTACCAGTCCGTCTTAAGAAAGTAAACCAAAACCAACAAAAAGTCAATAAAGCTAAATAACTGACTACAGTGGTAACTGTGGATTTATTCAGTATTATTAACCAGTATCAATGACACACTAAAATGCATATTTTAGGTGAAATTTAAGGCTTGCCAAATGACTGGCCTTGGAATACAAACAGTGCATCTAATGCTTAGCTGTCCCTGTCTGATGAGTGAAGATGAAGCATTCATTTGCAAACAGTAGAAAGCCACCTGAAATAGGGTGGCTGCATTATGTATGTTCTGATGCCAGATGGTGGAAAGGGTTGAACATACATTACAAAATCAAACACTGAAACTCTTTATGAGACAGGAAACATATATCAAAAACTTCAACATGGGGTTGGAAGACAAGACCTGACTCCATCCAACCTTACAGTTTCCACATCTCCTGATACAATGAACTAATCTATTAATATATAATTCTCAATGCCTACCTGCCCTGAAACATGAGTGCAAAGATTAGGTGATGTAGTGGTGAGTCTGAGAAAGAAGCAGGTCCAAGTGCCATCACAACCTTCAGCAATCACTCCAGCATATCACCAAACATACTACCATATTATCTCTCCTAGTATGCACAGGTCATGATAATCAAAACCCTCTGAAAGAACTGAATTGAATAAATGACCAAGTTCACCTACAACACACTGACAGGAAGTGAGAATATTTTGGTCACGCTAATATCATGCTTTTTCATGTGGGTGTCTCAACCCTTGTGAAAGACACTAGCAGTGAGTAAATGTGATGACTTCTGGTCAAAAATTAGGCTGCTGTGTAGGTATTGAGTAAAACATCTCCAGACCAGTGAGTGTAAGCAACTGAAGATACCAGTGAATGTAAGTCAAGTTACATTCTACCAGGAACTACAGGGTTGTGTAATTGTTGACAAATGGAGCTTGTGCACAATGTGTTTATTCATTTTTAAAGAAACTGCTCTAAATGCAAGAAACACAGCACACTACAAAGAACACAGAGTTAAAATTTGAAATTTTATAATGTTTACTTGCAGCAGAGCACTACTGAAAGGTACTAGGTGGAAACTACACATCTGCAAAAAGAAAGGGGGTGGAAACGCAGAAAAAATATAGCCACAGTACAAACATCAAATGATATAGTTTATACTCATATGCTGCTTACATTTTATTTTGAAGGGTCGTGCAGTGAGTAACTCTGACAGAATCCAAATCAAAATACCAGAACCCTGAAACTAGCACTCAGATAAAAGGAAAAGAGGCAGAGGAATTATTAAGGGAAAAAATATCACAAAACCCTCTCAAACACTGGCCCGTGACTACAATGAAGATGTAGACTTCATTTTTTGGTTAAATATGCACCAACTGCCAATAAACTGCAGCATAAATGTTCACAGTAGAAACATTCCTGAAAAAAAAAAAACACTAGGAATGCTCACCTCCTGGAACAGGGATATGTGGCCGCATTGATAAATGTGAACTGGTATTTTGATGGCAAACCACAAGGCAGTGAGAAAGCTACCAAGAAAGGATTTCCTTAGATAGTAGGGCTCACTCTTTATTTCAGTCAAAGACAAACAAGCAAAAGGTCCAACTTCCTAAATTGGTTTGAGCTGGAAGATACACAAAATGAATAGCAAAATCATGCTTTAATCATTTCTTGCTTCCACAAAGTGCCAATGTCCTCACATTGTTCTCCGTGGTTAGTTTGATTTTCTACTTTGATCTATGTCAAAATGACATACTGGGATAATTGGCATGCTAACACAATTTGTTCTGTTTCTCAGCCAAGGCTTATTCCTGTAATGCACTCTTATTACCTTTCCATTTTTCCAGTGTTCCTTGATCTTAAATGATTCAGAAGGACAGCATCCTCGATAACTGCTTTTGCAATAATGCCAGTGGATTTTTCAACGGCTGTCTTTTATTTTTTTCACTCGGTTGTTTCTTTGTTGGTATTTGAAAAAAGCAAACTATGCCAAATGACAATAAAAACATTAACGTTCAAAATATACTTTCAATATGAGGGCCACCCCCCCCCCCCCCAGCCAAACCTATGTATGAAGGAATCCCTGCACTCCTTACTTGTGACAACTATGAGATGGAAGATACGCAAATCTGCATCTCCAAAAGACAAAGCACACAAAATTTTACTTTTCAGACAAAAAATATTCTTAAAGAAGTCAGTCAGAATAAAGGATTGAAAACCCGGGTTTAAAGAATTGCCACAAACCCCCTTAAAAGCAACTCTATGAATACAAAATAAATGATTGTCTGGCAAAATCCAAACTGATTAAATGAAAAAATGGAAAAAAAAAGAAGCAATTAAAAGTGATGGCAAATGCTAACACTGTGGTGTACAAGGAAAAAGTCCTGACTACAGTTGGCTTTCCAAGATGGCTGCACACTGATTAACAACTTAACTTCACCTCTCCCAGTGTGAAAAAAGAAACTGAAAGACAAGGGCCAGGAACTCTGTCACTTTTGGTAAATTCAGTTACCAGCTAGTAAGCAGACTGCCTGGATGCCCTCAAAGAAGAAATTAAGGGAGCATGAAAGAAAATCAACTAGAAAAGGTGAAGAGAAAACAACGACCAGGAAAAATCCTGTAGCTATTCAGCATAAAGCAGTTCAAGCTCCAGCTTTGGTGCAAGGCATTGCTTCCAGTAATCTAGAGGAAAAAATACAAGTCAAATGTGCCCAGGGCTGATTAAAATAAACAAAATAATGAAGGAGTACATAACTAAACAACAAATCTGAAAAAAAAAATGGAAGAAGCTTTAAACAGACATTCAGATGAGCTGATAAAACTGCAAAAAATCAGTGGTCACAATGAAGGAAAGGCTGGCTGAGTATGAGACTACTCAAAAATTAGAAAAGAGAACAAGTAGGGAAATTATGAGATTTTCTGCTGTACTAGAGAAACTAGAAGGAACAGGCTGTATTAATTGTATGAAGGCACAAATAAGCAACTGTAATGCTCAAGCTGTCAATTAAAAGGACACTCCATGTGTATGGTTCCAAATCTGGTCATGAGAAAACAACCAACACCCATATTAGTAAAGATTCAAACCTACCAGCAGAAAGAGTTGATCAGAAAAAACTGTGACAGAAGGACAAAGTATTAAAAGTTGGAGACAGTAGAGTGTTTCTGAAAATTGATTATTCACCTGTTCGATTCTCGGCTGGAGTGCCTTCTGTGTGGAGTCTGTATGTCCTCCCAGCAGTCGAATGGCCTCCGAAAAACATGCGTGAATGGGTGTGCCTTTGCTGAAGGTTGGGTGTCGGGCTGGCAACTCAGCCCCATAAAAATTTACTGCCAATCATTAGCGGACCGGCGTTCCGCTGTGGTGACCCCTAACCTGGAAAAGACAAACAACAACTGTACAGGCAGAAGAGAAAACACATTTATTCCAGCAATCAGAAAATGTGGAAATACAGGTGTCAGACTTAAGCTACTGCATCCAGCAGTCTTCAGGATATTTTTTCCTAGAGGATCAAAGTAATTTTTTCATGCAGAACAGGCTAAAGTGAAAATACAAAAGCTTGTTCAACAAAAAGCGGGCCATTAAGGAGAAGGGCACTCTGCTTTTCTTAATTCTTCTGATAATAAATCCCACAGAGACACTTTGCCAGCGGCAACCTTTCCACTGTTCTAATAAAAAATGCTTGTGAGAAACCGAAAAGCGCAGGAGTTTACTAGAAAAATCATGTGAACCTTGAATTGAGTTGGCATCTGGAGATGGGAGATGGAGATGAACAGAAAGAAGACAAGCAACAAGGAAATTAGAGAATAAATGTGAGACTGCAAAGCATCAGTCACATTAGTGAAATACATCTGTATAACAAAAAGTGGAAAAAGTGGACTTTTGTTGACTATGTTAAAGTTGTGGGGAAATGAAAGGCATTTGCATTTGTCTTTACCTGTTCCATCCTCTCCTATCCCTGTTTTGTGACCACATCAACTTACCTAGCTTTATGGGCAGACAATTTCCCAGAGTTTCTCCAGCTAGCCGGTCGACATGGGCATCCTGAGGCAATGTAGCAATTGCCTCATGTACACTGACAATCCACTTCTATTCCACACGAACTTATTATGAGAGAGATGTATCTACATCAAAAACCTAGAATCCAGGCTTCCTCGCTCATCAGTTACTCCCATCTGGTGCTAAACAGGTTGTCAGCATGCACACCTCACCTCCTGCACCTACCAAACCAACAATACATAAACCTACATATGTGGAGATCCTTACCAGAAGCTTACCTAAACATCAGAGACCTCCCAAGTACAAACACAAGCACGCTTTACATAATACATCCTCTGCAGAACATAGTACACATAATATGTCACATACCAGTGTCTCACCAGTGTAGCCCCTAAGGCATAACACAAAAACAAACATCTTACTCATAGGCGACTCAGTTGTGAGATGTCTCTCTCACGATGCTAGATAAAGAAAAGGTCATGGTCAGCTGTCTATCAGGTGCCAGGATCCGCCACATCACACACATACTCAAGTCTCTCAACAACAGGCACTGTTATGACTCCGTCATAGTCCATGTTGGTGTGAATGACTTGAGACGTACCTCCCTGGACTATATGAAGAAAGATGACTGAGTTCTCGGATTATGTTTCTTAGGCAGGTATGTCCATAGCCTTAAGCAGCATTTTACCTTCGCCTAGGGTGATACTTCAATACAAACAAAAGACAACTTCAACAATTGGCTGTTTCTGGTGTCATTGAAAAGGGATCCAGTATATGTCAGCCTGGGATGACATGGTCAACAGACCTCAATGCTTTGCCAGAGTTGGTCTTCAACTGTCACTCCTGGGATTTCAGTTACTGGCTAAGGCTCTTGCCACCCCCATAGTGTCTTTTTAGGCAATGTCACAAGTACAAAATTCCTGACATAAAAATACCCTTTAAAAACAATCTCACGGTTATGCTGCTAAATGCTAGGAGTCTAAACCAGAAACTGCACTCAGTGGAAACAGTCCTCACCTTGGAAGATGCTGACATTTGTGCAGTCACTGAGACTTGGTTTAAGGCTGCAGACAGCACCCCAGCTATACCAGGCTGCATTCCCTTTCACACATTCAGACCACAAACTGAAGGCATGAGAACTAAAGCAGGTGGTGTATCAATATTCATTAAAGATAAATACACCTCTACATTGGTTAAACAGCATGATCCACTTGAATTACTTCAGGTGCAATTGACTGTAGGTAAGACCCATCTTCAGGTTAATGCCAGCTCTAGGACCCCCTCCATGAATCAGGACATTCACTCAACCTACTTGGACTTACTTGAGTCAATTAAGATACAACCAAACACCCAGGTTTTGGGTGACTTTAATTACCATGTCCATAGACTGGGTAAATTATACATATTCTAACTCACTTGCCCAAAGGTTCCTGGACTTCATTAATGCTAATGCCCTGGACCAACTGGTTGACACACCCACAAGGAGCTTAAACATCCTGGACCTGGTGCTCACCAATATGGGGGACTGCTGCACCACCCCCAGTGTGTGGCCATCCCTAGTGAGATGTGACCACAAATCAACCTCGCTTGAAGTAAGTATACACAAGACCCCCCCCCCCCAGCAACAACTAGACTACAAAACTTCTTCAAGGCCAATTACAACCTCTTATGTGACGGCATAAATAGCTTCATAGCCCCTACCCCCAATGACGGAATAGACACCTATGCTGAGTTATACACCAATGTTTATTACAAGCACCTAGTACAATTGTATTGACTCTACCATAACTGATAGAACCAAAGCAAGATCTTCAAGGAAAAACAAACCTGCTTGGTGGACAACTGCCATTAATAGGCTATACAATAGGAGAAAGAAACTGCTGCTAAGAGTAGGAAGGAATGGTCTCAAAACTGGAAACACACCCTCCTCAACTTAAACAAGCAAATAAGACTCCTACTGAAGTCCTCTGAAGCTATCAATAAATCCAAATTAGCTTCTTATCTTCCCTAACTAAGGACAACCACAAGGCGTTCTATAGCTACATCGTTAACCTCAAAGGTAAGGCCCAGATATGTGCTGAACATTAAGTTAATGGTACTACATATATAGAACCTGTGGATATAGCAAAGCTGCTGGCTGACAGGTTCAGTGAAATCTTCACACCCCTGTTCCAGCCACATATACCCCAAAGCATCCCTAACACCTATTCCCGCCTAGCATCTCTGAATAGCAGGTCTTAAATGCCCTCTCCAAGGCCAAAAACACAGCCTCTATGGGACCAGACAACATCCTGGGCTGTGATGTCTTCTTCTTCTTTCAGCTTTTCCCGGTTAGGGGTTGCCACAGCGGATCACCTGTCCGCTCATGATTGTCAGTGGAGTTTTACAGTGTCGAGTTGCCAGCCTGGCGCCCAACCTTCCACTGAAGGCACACACATGAACACACCTAGGGCCAATTTGGAGTGTCCAATCCACCTACAGCATGTCTTTGGGATGTGGGAGGAAACCGTAGCACCCGGAGGAAACCCACGCGACCACAGGAAGGACATGCAGACTCCACACAGAAGGCACCCCAGCCGAGGATCGAACCGGAAAATCTCTTGCTGTGAGGCGACAATGCTAACCACTGCACCACCGTGGCTGCATCCTGGGCTATGATGTACATGGGTTAAAACAGGAATTAGCATCATCACAGGGCATGCTTTTCAATCACAGCCTAAGCACTGGCTTCATCCCAGTGGAATGCAAAACAGCTACAGTCATCCCTTTACACAAAGGCGGTGCATGCACGGAAACTGGGAACTACAGACCCATTAGCCTGACCAGCCTTATCTGTTAGGCAAGGAATGAATCATTGTAGACCTTATTAACAAAGATATAGAAAATCTCCAAATGCTCGACCCCACCAACTTTGGCTTTGTCAAGATTAGATCATGCCTGTTAAACCTGGTGGACTTCTAGGCAGTCACCAAGGCCCTAGACTAGGGCAAATCTATGCATACAGCCTACCTAGACATAGCTAAGGCCTTTGACACAATCCCCCACTCAGGTATCATTGATAAACTTACCCAGTTGGGTATCAACCCATATACTGTCAGGTGGGCTGCAAACTGGCTCACTGATAGAACTCATACAGTCAAAATAGGGGACTCCACTTCCACCAAAAGATCCACAATCAGTGGTGTTCCACAGGGTCGGTTCTGGGAACCCTACTGCTCGGAATCTACTTCTCTGAAGTACAGGCTAAAACTAAAGGACTGTGGTTGAGAAAGTTTGATGATGACTGCAAACTGGGAGTGATAATTGAATCCCCCTAGCGATGTCAGTATCCTCCAAGAAGGTCTTACGCAGACTAATGACTTGATGCCAAAGTCATGGTCTTAAACTTAATGCAAAAAATGCATTATCATCCCCTTCAGCAAGGGTGATGTTCCTGCAAACTACCACATCAATAGCAATACTCTAAGCACACAGTCAGTGGTGAGAGATCTGGGCACACAGGTTGACAGCAACCTTAATTTCAATCACCATGTCTCCACAGTGGTATAAGAGCATTTTATATTGCTCATTTCATAAGTAAGGGCATTGCCTCCAGGAAAAAAAAAGAGGTTATAACCCCCCTGTACTCTTCCCTCATCAGGCCAGCAACAGAGTACAACACTCCCTTTGTTATTTTCCTTTCCAAATACCTGCAGCAATTGGAGAGACCACAAAGGTTCCTTACACAGAAAATTCAGGGTCTTCAAGATCTGTCTTATGTGGACAGACTTAAATCATTGTCACTTTACTCTGTGCCATGAAGACCACTTAGAGGTGACCTGTGCCTTGCTTATGGAGCAATCTCTGACCCAGCTTTAATGGAAATGCGGCACATTTGGAAATAAAATGGCACATGGGTTACTAGCTCAAAGGACCTTAACCTGGTATGTGACATCAACAGAACTTGCTGGTAAGACATATTTGTCTCACAGTGGTTGCCCCACCTTTGGAACAAACTTCCTATCTATGTTATACAACCCCTTCTTTGGCCCTATGTAAGCGCAATTTGGATGACTGAATGGGTAACCAGAAATTTACTCTGGGGGTTCCACCTGTGTCCCTCTTGGACAGTCTAGGTCTAGTTTAGGTGCTGATTCTGGTGTCTGCTTGAACCAGACACCCTTGAGAACATGGGTTGAACTTGGCTAGGCTTGTAAGGGCCTGAGGCCATTAGCTTAGTAACCTCCTGTGATCCTATGATCGTGTCATTAATGTTTGGAAGGACACTAAGGGAAAGGGGAGATGAAAGAAAAAGGTTACTATAAGTAAAACAATAAAATAATTTCTGTTCTTAACAGTATTTCTATGAAACCGGTCACAATATAAATTTGATGTTTTATAGTAAACCATTTTTAGTTGTTTTTGCATGTGAAGAAGATACTAAAGTTAACAGGTGCAGTTTTTCTCTTTCTTTCTTGTTTTTTAGTATTACGAAATGCAGCCATTACAATGCAAAATAAAATTAAAAAAACTCTAAACAAAAGTATATCTAAGTTAATAGGCTGTAATCTTACGTTGTTGAGGTGGGGGGGTGAAAAAGTTCACAGATCATAGTATATGCAAAGCTGATGTTTTCTCTTACTTTTGCATGGGTGAATGTCTGGATTAAGATACTTGACTTAATCTAATAAGTTTTATTTGGAAACAAGCAAATAAGAGAACTTTCCTTTACCAATAAATGTTTCCGCTTTTATTTAAAAGCCTGCAGCTGAGGACTGCAATCTTTTCCCTTATATTTCCATAGAGACAAGCTGATAATAGGGCAACAAAAAGCCAGAATACTGGTTTCTGCAAGGCTTAAAGTTAATATTTTCTGAAAGCATTATTTCTTTCAACATTTGGGAGGGGAATAAAGATAAAAAAGAACAGACACCAATTAGTGTAAGTAGAAGCTCTGGCAATAACATGCATCTTAGCATGAATAACTTAAATTTTAGGTTAATTATGACTTGTGTTTGTAGCTGTCTATTTGGATCAAGTGTTCCTATTAGGATGATTAAATTTCATTATTTGAAGATATACATAGTTTTGAGTATTTGAACAGGTTATGGGGGTGTTCTAGGGGTGTGTTTGTTTCCTGTTTTGTTTTTTTGTTTGAATGTTTTCATTAAAGTAAAAAATCTTGCAAAATGTGACATTGGTTCTAAAGTTGATGGTAAGATAATAATGTATAAAGAATTAACCTGCCAAACATTAGTGGGTGCATGTATTACAAACGCCGGAAACTGACATTTAAAAAAGCCATCATATATAACAGGTGAGAATAATGACTTTTTTTTTTATAGTGGCAATACTCTCCATATTATCTTCAAATGTAAATGCTCTCACATGTATAGACAAAAAAGGAAAGAATATTTGATTATATTAAGAAATGCAGAGTGCAAACTGTAATGCTACAAGAAATATATCTGGAAAGAACTGTGTATGCAAATTTAATAAACAAAGGCTTTCTGGAAAGATATTCAGCAGAATATCAGGGATAAAGAAAAGAGGAGTAGTCATACTAATTGCTAGAGGAGCTCCAACTAATAGAAGAGAAAAAAAATAACAATAGTAGATTTGTGGTAGGAAGGGGCTATTAGCGAGAGATGAGGAATATGCTGGCATGTACTTATATTCTATCTACAACTGATAATATGGAGCTTAAAAATTTGAGGGGAGAAATAATCATCTTTCAGCGGGGAATATTACTTATTGGTGGGACTGGAATTTGATGTTCAACAATGAGGATGTATCTGGGGAGCCTAGAATGGAAAATACAACAAAACAGGTACACTTCTGAAGAAATTTATGAAAATATTTGGTATAGCAGATGTGAATTCAGTAGTAGGAACTCAAAGAGAATTTACATTTTATTCCCCAAGGTACAATGACTGGGCTAGACTACACATAAATTATACTTCACAGGAACATGTGCATTTAATTGAGAACTTTTGAAACACATCCAATACATATTTCAAATCACACCTCAATAATTACCACAATAAAAATACAGGGTAATGAAGTAAAGATGAGACACTGGCCCTTCTCTACCTACCTGTTAAAAACAGAGAGATTTAAGGAATGGGCAGTGGAAATTATCCATGAGTTATTAGGGAAGATAGAAAGCACTCCAGATATTATAGCTATGAGTGGGATAACATGAAAGTGGAGTTTAAAAATAGGATACAAATAACAGTAAAAGAGATATGGTTAAAAAGTAGCAAGAATTACTTACAGGAGCTGACAAAAGTTCAAGTATTACAGAGTATGGGGAATCTCAAAGAACAAGAAGAGGTGCAACTGCACAGTGCTAAAGAGAAAATAAGGGAATACCTAGACTAGATAATATGCATGAGTTTAGAAGATTGCTGTTGAGGAACTGTTTTTGATAACTCCAGAGCACAAAAATATTTGGTACAACATCTTAGGCAACAGAAAGTAGAAACGGTTGTTGCCAAACTTAAGAAGCCTATAAATAACCAGAGATCCTGTAGAGGTATTAGAGATCTTTCAGAAATTTTAAGACAATGTATATAAAGCAGAAAAGTGGGGAAATCAAGAAAAAGCACAAACGGAAATATATGTAGAAGACTTAAATATGCTAAAGTTAGCAGTAGATGAGGCTCAACAATTAACAGTTAAGATGGGAAGAGATGGCATTAAAATGGTGATGTATAACCAATCTAGAGGAAAGTCTACAGGAATAGACGGAATTCCCATGGATGTTAGGAAGCTAGGAGGAAAGAAACTGATAAAGATCTGGAAGGTTTTTTTTAACATTATTGTAAAAGGAGAGGAAACATCAACAACTTGGAAGAAAGTTGTGGTGACTGTAATACCTAAAGACGGTAAAGACCCATCAGATCTAGCTTCATATAGACCCAGTTCAATTTTAAACCATGATTATACAGTGTTTATGTCCACAATGGTTAAAAGAATGGCAAAGGTGTTGCTAAAACTGATAGATATGGATCAGTGTGGTTTTGTTGACGGGAGGCAAGCATTTGACAGCATTAATAAAAGAATGGTGATCAAGAGGGAAGCAGACTGTAAGAAAATGCTGCTGTTGCTGGTGTGTCTTGATACAGACAAAGCATTCAAGAGAGTAAGCTGGGATTTTATAAATAGGACAATGGAAGCATTTACATTTCCCAATACAATAATAAGGTTAATTAGGAGGATATATGAGGGTTCAGGGGCAAAAATCAAAGTGAGAGGGATATTCTCTGAAAAGTTGTGTTTAATCAGAGGAACCAGACAGGGGTTTCCTCTTTCCCCTTTGTTATCTGCATTACATTTAGAACAACTGGCAAAGAAAATAAGAGATTCAGAAATACAAGAATATAACTGGTATGGTATTCAAGAAAAGTTAGCTACATTTGCAGATGATATTGTTTTTTTATCTGATAGAACCAACAAAGGACATTTCAGTGTTGTGGAACATTCTGAGAAAGTTCTGTTTTTTTTTCTTTTTTTGGGATATAAAATTCATGAAGAGAAGACAAAAGCTGTATCTGTAAACTACGTAACCACATATGAACTGGTTCAGCAATACCCATATTTATGGGGAAATGATAAACTTAAGTATTTAGCAGTATGCATTAAAAAGGATTCTATTTGGCAGCTGAGGACATATTGATATATTGGACAAGAATAAGCAAAAGATGGATTAAAAAGGATTCTGTTACAGCAGCTAAGGATATGTGGGAAGAGACTACACAAAAGATAAGAACACAAATGGAAGCTCTTGCCAATGGACAAGGATTGCAAGACATAAGCAGTAAAAATGTTTTTAGTTATGTTAGTTTTATACACAGGTCAGGCATATTTTTATCAACCAGAAGAAAAATTGTGGATAGCAATTAATAAAGAGTTGAAGGCCTTTATCTAGGAGGGGAAGAGTCAAGTGGGATAAGTTGATCCTTCTGAAAGAACAAGAAGGTTTAGGATTACCTGATTTGAAGGGATATTTTAGAGCTACTCAGTTAACACTCTTATACATAACACACTTAAAAAGCTACAACTCAAAATGAAAAAGGATTATGATGAAGAATGGGATAATTCAAGAAACAAGGAAAGAGTAGGATTTTGGACACAGATCCTTAAGGAGAATAACAACAGTATTACAGAATTTTATATTCATAAAGTAGTAGAAAGTATACTATGAACTAAGCCAACATAGGAATGAATTATGGAGATTCTGCTGATAAGGATGACTGCAATTAGGTATACAGAGAACAGAAAGAGAGGATTGGCAAAGAAACCAATCTGTTGGGAACAAATAATTAGACAGGGAAAAGCAACATAAACAGGCCAAGAAGACATTTGAGCTGCAAGCTAGACATTGCCTTGTCTATGAAGGACTGATAACAGAGGATAAGCAAAGAAAAAGGCATAGAGGAATCCTAAATGAAAGACATGCACTGGTTGAGTTTTTAGATGAATCAAGAACAGAAGCTGCTGTTAAAAAAGGGATAATTAGTAGGGCATATAAAATATTGCATAATAGCTATATGAGTCAATCAGAGGAAGTCAGAAAAGATTGGGAAGATTAGATAAGCAATTCACAATGTAAGGCTCCAAAATATGCAACAAAATCTAGAAGATATAGGGTTTTCACCTGGAAGTGTTTGTATAGGTACTTTTATACACCAAGAAGACACCAAAGAATTTTTCCTCATGGTAGATGGCAAATGTCGGAGGTATAACTTTGGAAGAAACAGGTACCTGGAAGCATATGCTCTCTGAGTATAATGAGATGGCAGACAATAAAAATTTGGTGTTTAAGAGAAGGCAAGGATTAAAAAATGTATCTAATGTTGGTTTGCAAATATTGTATAAATGATGTATAATGTTTGCAAGTGTGAACTTGCTGGTATGGTTTTATTACTTTTATATAAATGTAAGTTGGCCAATGTCACAAGTGATAATTCATGAAAGGTGTTTAAACAAACAAAAAAAAGGCCCTGACTATGATCCAGGTAACCCAAGTTCAATTACTGAATTCAGCATTGACATGCTGGTAAAGCAGGCTAGGAGGATGGGTGTGACCATCTTGAGGACTGTCTGTGCACTTGGGGAACACTGTCATAGCTCAGTTTCCCTGGTGAAGACTGACAAAACAACTGCAGGGTGCTACTTGAAGATAGATAGGATGTTCTGCTGAAATCAAACACTTGCAGAAATGAGGAGGGGGTTCAGTTCTGACATCCATTACACATCCAACACTTGAGGTGTTACTGGGCATGTGCAGTGGTGGGGAAAACAGGTAAAACAAAACATTCCTGGCAGTGTGATGCTACCCCAGACATGGGTCTAATTTTACTCAGGAGAGGTTTATATGTTCAGAGCTGTGAATTAAGCTAATAACCACTAGGACTTTTATAAGCCTATCAGTGCAACCAAAATGTGACTCAAGTTTTATGTTTTAGATACTTTTATAGGGGGTGATTTTTGGCTTTGACATGAATTACTGACTACCTCTGTCTATCAGGGATATAGGCACCAGACCATGGGTGAACTTATGATTTCCAATCCACTGGTCCAAGTTACACTTAAATATGGTAAAGGAGGAACTTAGGAACTCTCTGAGATACAGATCTGTTAATCCAATATGTCCTATTTATTTCACAAGCAAAATTAACGTCTTTGGCTCTAGTAGTTCTGATACTACTTGTTTTGTGGATGTACAAAAGGTTCATTAGACCTAGGTCCAAGGATGCCTTGTATGCCAAGCATAGGCTGTTTCTTCATTGTCTTATGAGACCAAATATAGAGATACGGCTTTGAAGCAATCCACATAGGACATTGTGTTTACTCCCTATGTGATAAAAGAAAAGGAAGTGGGATCTTTAGAAAAGGGTAGGAGTAAATTTGATAAAATAATAGAAATTGTGGGAACAATACATGCAGAAAAATGTTCTGCAAGAGAAATGAGGTTTAAGAGAAGGCAGAAACTGAACATATATTCTCAGAGTATAATGAGTTGGCAGATATTCAAAATTCTCTACAGAGTAGGGGACATTATACTCTAACATGGGTCTAATGAGGGCCAAGTACAGTGGTATGATGACTTCCCAGGACCTAGACGCCATGCCCTTACTTATAAGTTGAGCAATGTAGATGGATTTTCTTACTAACTTGGACACGTTGTTGAAGGCTAGATTACTACCTACATGAGTTCCCAAATTCCTAACTTGTGAATCAGTTCTTAGGGGAGATTTACTGTGGCATAATTTCCCAAAGTGGAAGTCCACTGAAAAGGTACGATAATACACTACTTGGCATTGAGTTTTAAGCCATTACTTTGGCACGTCATTTGTCTGTGTTAGACCTTCCTTAGAGTGTCTACATTTTGATGGGATTCTATGACTGCTCCCAGCTTACAATCATTTGTGAACCTGGTCAGCCAGAAGTCTTTGACTTACAAAAAATGGATGCCAAAGAGGAGTGGGCCCAGCACAGTCGACCTGAGGGACTCCATTGGTGATCAGCTTCTTTCCGGAAGTGGCCTCAACGATCCTAACCTTGTGAGTCCTATACATATGCCAGCTGGCTATCCAGTGCATTATAAAGGGGTTTAGCCCTAGTTCCATAAGTTTAACAATGCCTCCTTGGAGTACTGTATCAAATGAAAGGTATGTAGTATGCACCACTTTACCCTCATCCATTGCCTTGGTGACCTTTTCAAAGAAGTCCACCAAGTTTGGTAGGCATGGCCTTCCTCTGACAATGCCAAACTGAGATGGATCCAGTGTCTGGAGGTCTCCTATGTCTCTGGTGATCATTTCCATGATATTTTTTCCTGTGGCTTTGAAACAGACCTAGTCATATTAATGGGTCTGTAGTTTCCTAGATTTTTTGATGGTCCTCCCTTATGAAGGGGGTGACTGCTGCAGTCCTCCATTCTCTTTCCACAAAGCCAGTTTTAAGGCTACAGTTGAATAGTAACTGCAGTGGCCTTGATAAGTCATATTTTAGACTAATCAGGAGAAATCCCAGGATGTTATTGGGGCTCACTGAAGCTGTGTTCTTAACTTAAGCAAGCTCAGCCAGGACATGATTTCTTGACATAGTTGGAGGGGTTATGTTTGTGGGTATTTCATAGAAAGTGTTTGGGGATGAAGTAAAATTGGAACTGAATTTGAGAGGTCAACAGGTTCACTATATCACCAGGCTCAGTAAATGTGGCACCATTATAGGTTCATAGGTAGGTACTAGGCTATCTGCCCGAAGGCATTTATAAGCCTAGCCAGAATGTGTTGGCTTTCGCCACCCCCTTAGATTAGTTCTCTGTGCCTCTGTCCAGTACAGCCACTGAAGTGATCCCCGGGGTAAACTTTCTGTTTCTCATCCACTCTTCAAGGTTACTCTTGAAGAGTGTTATTGAAGAGCTCTGCCTAATGTAGACTAGAATCTTGTTCCAAAGCATGGGAAGTCTCTGTGACAGGAATCTATCCCTCCAGCGTGTCCTATTTATTGTTGTGGTGAGGTTTAGATCCCTAGAGCATGTGGCTCGAGGGGATAAGCTTTTCTTTAGGTGGAGCATGTCGATCAGTTCTGGGTTGGACATAGCCTTGTATGTCAAGCAGAGATCACCTCTAAGTAGGCGGTATGCAACCGAATACAGGTGGAGTTTCTTCAGTCGAGCTGCATAGGGCATCTGTGGCCAGTGATCCTCTTGGTGAGGTACTTCTGTGGTCTTTCCATCTGTTGCAGGTGTCTTTTAAGATACATCCCAAATGGGGTGTTGTACTCTATGATGGGTCTGATGAGTGATGAGTAGAGGGGCACAATGACCTCTTTTGATCTGGATGTGAACCCTTTTGTGACAAGGTGTGCCACGTAGAAGGATTTTCTAACCACTTGGCATGATTATCACAAAAGAGTTTACTATCTACTTGGGTCCCCAGATTCCTTATTACATCTTCCGTATTTAGAGGACTACCACCTATGTGGTAGTTTGTGGGTACTTTGTTTTTTCCAAAGGGGATGACTATGCACTTTTTGGCATTTAGCTTGAGGCCATGATTTTGACACTAGGTGTCTGTCTCAGTGAGACCCTTTTGAAGGATGTCTGTGTCAGCCGGAGAGTCAATTATAGCTCCTAGTTTTCAGTCATCTGTGAACTTGGTGAGCCATAGTCCTCCTATGCTTACCTGTACCTCTGAGAAGTATATGCCGAACAGGAGGGGTCCTAGGACTGAGCCCAGAGAAACGACACTTGTAACCGGTTTAGAGTCAGACCTAGCTCCCGCAACTCTTACCATGTGGGTTCTGTCCGTGAGCCAGTTGGCAACCCATATTGTGACGTAGGGGTTTATGTTCAAGCTGATGAGCTTGTCTATAATACCAGAATGGGGAATGGTGTCAAAGGCCTTTGCGAGGTCTAGGTAGGCTGTGTGTACCAGCTTTCCCTCGTCTATAGCCTTGGTAACTGTCTCAAAGAAGTCCACCAGGTTTAGGAGGCAGGATCTGCCCTTAAAGCCAAACTGGGTAGGGTCCAGTGTTTGGAGGTTCCCAATGTCTCTGTTAATGAGTTCCATGACGATACGCTCGATAGCCTTGCAGACCAAGCTAGTCAGGCTTATAGGGCGATAGTTCCCGGGGTCTGTTTTGGCTCCACCTTTGTGCAGCGGAATAACCGTTGCTGTGCGTCACTCTATGGGTATGTAACCTGTGGAGAGGCTGAGTTTGAACTGTGTGTTTAGGTGAGGGGTTCGTTCGTCTTTGAGCTCATGTAGGACGCAGCCTGGGACTCTGTCCCATCCCACTGATGCTGTGTTTTTGACTTTGGAGAGGGCTGTTTTAACCCGAGTGTCTATGATTTCAGGAGCTCTACATTATTCTGGTGTGGTTATGGGCCCTTTTGGGGGTGAAGTTTGCGATGAACCTGTCTGCCAGGATGTTGGCAATATCGGTCGGTTCAGTGTATTTTGTACCATTCTACACTAACTCCGAGCAGATCTGAGCATTGCCACTTAGATTCTTGACATAGCTAAAGAATGCCTTGTGGTTATCTTTGGAGTCCTTGGCAATTTTTCTTTCGAAACATAGCTTGGATGATTTTCATAGTTTCTTGCTGATACTGATCAGGGATGTCTTCCCTTCTTGGGATTTTACTCTTTTCTGTACTAGTTTCCTCCTTCTATTGTATAGCTTGTTTATGGCAGGAGTCCAACAGACTGGTTTCCTTTTCTTGGAGGAGTAAGTCTTGGTTTTGCTTGGGATAGCACGATCCATGCATTCTTGTAGGTGCCCATAGAATGCATTAGTAAAGGATTTTGCAGCTTGGACAATGTTATCCTTTAGCATGGGGGCTTTGAAACTTTCCACCTCAGTCTTAAGTAACGTGAAGTTTTCTTTTGAAATGTTTTTCACAGTGGTTTCCTTGTCCAGGGGTGGGGGCGGAATGTGGATATCCAAAGTGATTTCTTTATGGTCAGATCTAACCAGTGAGGGGGTTGACCTCTGGTGTGGAGCACCGGTCACCCATGTTGGTGATGACCAGGTCCAATATGTTGTCAGCTCTGGTGGGAGTGTTGACCAGTTGATCCAGGGTGTTTGATTTTATAAATTCTAGGAAATGTTGGGCCAGGGAGTTAGTACTTGAGTAGTTCCCCCAATTAATATTTGGGTAATTGAAATCACCCAATATTAGGGTGTTTGGTAGGACCTTTACATTTCCCAGTGTTTCTAGAAATGCGGAATGGGGGTCCTGGGACATGGTGGGTGATCTGTAGCAAGCTACAATTTGAATTGCAGTTTTGCCCATTGTTAGTTGCACGTGGATGATCTCTGAAGCATCTTGCTATGCCATTAACCTGGAGGTGTGGGCATCCTTGATGAATATGGATACGTCCCCGCCTTTTGTATTTCGGTCCGGGTTCTGTGGCCGAAATGTATGGTATGAGTTGTAGCCTGGTAGTGCTGGGGTGCTCTCTGGAGCCTTAAACCAGGTTTCTGTTACTGCACATATATCGATTTTCTCCATACTAAGGAGTGCCTCGAGTGCGTGCATTTTGAGGTTTAGACTTCTGGCATTGAGCAGCATCACCCTCAACTTTTTGTTACTTGTGCTATATATGGTGGTAGGTTTGTCTTTTGATCCTTGCCTAAAAAAGGCACTATGGGGGTGGCAAGAGCCTTGGCCAGTATTCGAAAGTCTAAGGGTGACAGGTGCAAGCCATCTCTAGCGAAGCAGCGTGGCTTGTCGAGCATGTCATCCCAGGTGGACAGACACTGGATCCCCTTTGAATGACACCAGAAACTTAGCCAATTGTTGAAATTGATAATTTTTTCTTTATACTGTGGTATCATTCTTGGTGAGGGCAGGATGTTACTCATGGTCAGGGTCATACCGGCCTGGGCTACAAGATCAGAGAGCTCTTCCATGTCTCTTTTCATGTAGTCCAGGGAGGTACGGCTCAGGTCATTCACACCAATATGGACAATGACAGAGTCATATTTGTACTTGTTCTGGAGTGACCTGAGTGCTTGCGTTATGTGGCGGATCCTGGCACCCAACAGGCAGCTAACAGTAACCTTCTTCTTATTCAGCCTAGTGAGTGGGATGTTAGTGTGCCTGACTATAGAGTCACCTATTACTCGTTTGTTGGGTATGTTAATTTGCCTTAAGGGCTGTGATTGCATGGCACACTGGTTTTGTGAAGTATGTGTTTCATGATTTGTGTTGGGGGGTGGAGGTTGCTTGGATGTCTGCTTTGGAGGTCTCTGTTGCTTTTGTAGATTTTTATTTAGAGCCTCCGAATATGTTTTCATGTATTTATGTGTGTTTTTTGCCGGTGCTGGTTTAATGGGTCTATGTGAGACTGGTGGTGTGATGCAAGTATTTCCCTTCTCCTCTTGACTGTCTGATCCAGCCTTGGGTTGAGAGCGCTTAGCCTGCAGTTTGGCTGTATAATTGCATCTCTCACATGTATTAGTGTTTAGTGGTAAGAGGAGAGGGTTGTCTGTGTACGTGAGGCAGCTGTAACATTGCCTCAAAATGCCCAGATTCACCAGTTGGACTTGAGAGCACGCCTGAAACTGCCCTTTGGACATGCCTGGATAGGTACAGTGAACTGTTTTACTGAATGGCTGGTAAGGCTAAATAGAGAGCCTTCTCCTTCTGTACAGTATAGGAGGGTCTAGTGCTAGGCTTTATAAGTGCTTGCTATAAGTTTTGAGCAAGTGCTGGGCTGAGAAGTGAATGGCTAGAGTGCTTAAGTTGAAAGTTTGTCTAGTTCCAAGGGAAAAATTTAGGAGGAGACTTTGTGGAGTCGGGGATAGTTATACCCTAGCTAACTGGCGCTGCTTGGTATGCAAAACCGGGCAAATGCGGTATTTATAGCAGGGAAATGAAAGAGATAGAAATTTGCCCAAAATGGCCAATAAACAACTAATTTCTGGGCTGAAACCACTCCTCCAGGGACAGATGGGCTGCTCAAAGTTCCCCTCTCTCACAGGTTAACAGAGAAACTTGCTTCTACCCAGGTAAGGTATGGGCAAACACAGAGATTTGTAACATAGCCATGAATTCAGCACTTAACCTTAAAACTGGACTATACTAGCTTAGAAAGGCGGGAAACAAGTATATATATATTTTTTTCAGAACATAAAGCAGATACAGTAAAAAAAAACTCTTTAAACGCACAGAAAAGGATACTTATTGTTATATATCTCAGATCAGAGTTGTAGTCAATGCCACTAGTATTAAAGTAGGAAGAAACACAAATACAGTAAAAGCTGATGAATAGAATGCAATTTTTTTATATATATATATAAAACAATAGAAAACGAACAACTCATTTAAACAAGTTACCCAATTAAACAGAAAAAAGCTCAAAACTGAGCCCTGCTCCAGCAGTCTTCAAACAGACAAGTTCTAACTGCACACTCCTGCTGCTAGGGTGCAGGGAACCTTCTCCAAAAAAAGATGGCCTGTGTCAGTGCTCAAGTTATACAAACAAAGCTAGATTCAGCAGGCCTGAATCTGCTCTATGCTGCAGCAACAAGGCGCACCATTTTCAGAAAGAAACAGTTCAAATAAGCAGGCACAATAAGCCTGTGACCAGAAATTCCCAGCTCAGAAGGGCAGAATCCAGCCTCCCACAAGAATGCCAACCACACATTCTTAATGTAAAAAAACTGGCCCAAAGCCCAAGTGCTTAAACCAGACCTAATACACTTTAGAACAGACACTAAGCCTTCAATCAGCAACTCCCAACTCAGAAGGATGTAAGCTTCCTGTCCTGCCACAACAGTGCAGACCACAAACCTTCCTAATATGAAACAACAGGTCTAAAGCCTAAGAGTGTAATCCAAAGGCTAAGAATAACAAAACTATCAATTCAGCCCTTGAGGTTTCTGACATATGGTTGTCTTTTTCCTGGGAGGCTATCTTAACCTCAAGGGTGGCTCTACTTGATCTAATTAGCCTCTTAACTGCCTGTTCAGTTTGATGAGTGAGTTCTTATCTTTATGGGAGTTATGCTTCCTGATTTTTGCCATAATTTTTTTTTCTTTTGTTGCATATCCTGTTTAATTTAAGATGCCACCAGAACAGTTTGTTTTCAGAGTTAGTTATGGGCTTACTTCTGGTAGGTACAGCAGCCACTATGCAGTCACTGATGTGATTGTACAGAGTTTCTGTGAACAGTACTGCACAGGCTGCTGTGTTCTCTGGGTTTGGGGGCACTGAATCTTGACAAATTACCACTTAATAAAATATAGTTTGCCTTATTCATTCATTCATTCATTCAGTGGAAGCCCGGGGAGAAAAGCTCCACATTTAAGTTACACATGATGCACACATACAATTACAGAGTAAAACATCTGAAAATGAGCTTATTTATTATTTTTTTAAATGTTTCTTACATGAACATAGCAAAACAGATGAATTAACATACAGTGGCTAATTACTGATCAGAAAAATAAAATACAACAACAGTTAATGCATTTACAGCATGATGGATGCAGGGAAAAGATCAAATGAGTGTTTTTGTGATTAACAACATACAGACATACAAATAGTAATGTAGCTTAAAAACTAATGATAAGAGAGACAGAGATGAAAACAAGAAGTTATGTGCTCACCATAATGTTCGATGTATGTAGTCCATCTCGCCACACATTCTTACCTGTGGGTTCGGAGCCAAATATCGTCTCCGACTCGAACGATTTTACTAGCTCAAAGTCTCTCATTGGCTGGGCTAAGAGGATATCCCATGGTGCACTGCTCCATATCCCCATATCCCCAGATCTAGTTTGCTGCGAAAAAACGTTTGTACTCCATACACACATCACATCCATATAAACAGTAAACTAATCAAAGGGACTCTGCAGGTGACGACCTAACCTCCAAATCCCCCAGGCAGGGGGAAGGTGGGAGGGTAAGTAAGAATGTGAGGCGAGATGGACTACATACATTGAACATTATGTTGAGTACATAACTTCTTGATGTTATGTAGTCCTATCTCACCTACATTCTTACCTGTGGGACAGCGTCCCTAGCACCTACATCCTGGGTGGCTCATAGGAAAATACTCCTGGGAACTGTGGAGCCAAAGGAAGATCTGCCCCTGGAGACCAAGTCCAATTTGTAATGAGAAACAAAGGTGTGGGGAGAAGCCCAAGTTGCTGCAGCACATATAACATCCATTGACAAGCAAGCTTGATAGGCTGTGGATGTAGAAACAGCCCGAGTAGAATGTGCCTTGACTGGAAATGGCAAATTTTTACCTCCTGCCTGATAGATGAAAGACATACAACTGGCTATCCATCTAGACAGCGTGACCTTGGATACCGGAGAACCCAATCGGTTTTCCGAAAAGGAGACAGAGTTGGTCAGATTTCCGGATATCTTTTGTCTGGTGTAGACAGAAGTGTAACTGTCTATGTACATCCAATTGGTGAAATCTAAATTCTGCCTTGTTAGAAAAGTGGGGGAAGAACACAGGCAGCTCAATGGACTGATTCATGTTAGACACGGAAGCCACTTTAGGAAGGAACGAAGGGTTTGGTCTAAGAGAGACCTTATCTTTATGGAAGATTAAATATGGGGGTTTGAGGGAGAGGGTTTGAATTTCCGAAACTCTCCTCGCTGAAGTGACTGCTGTTAAGAATGCTGTTTTCCATGTCAAGAATTTTAATTCACAGGTAGCTGCAGGCTCAAATGGTGGTACAGTAAGGGCTTGAAGAACAAAATTGAGATCCCAGGGCATGACAGGTTCGGTCACTGGGGAACGAAGCAACAGAGTACCTTTAAGGAATGCTTTGCATAGTCTGTGTGCCATAAGACTAGGTTCATTCGCTACGTGGAAATTAGACATCACTGCCAGCTGAACTTTGATGGTGGCTGATGCGGACCCCTGATAGAACAGCATAGACAAGAACTCCAGAACTGAATCTATTGGAGCTGTGTAAGGATCAATGCCTCTAGTATGTGCCCAGATAGAGAACCTTTTCCATTTGCTAGAATAAATCTTTCTAGTAGATGGCTTATGAGAGGACGATAATATATGGACCACTTCCGGTGAAAAATTATGAAGTCTGACTAGCGATGGAAGTGGAGTAGCCAGGCTGTCAACTGGAGTAGAGGGGTGGAACTGTCCTGACATGTGTGTCAGCAAATCTGGTAGAGGGTCCAGAATCCAAGGAGTGTCCACAATGTATGGTTGAAGAAAGGGGAACCAGACTTGACGAGGCCAGTGTGGGGCAATCAGAATCATTCTGCTTCCCAAGGATTACGCTTTCTGAATCACCCTTGAGAGGAGGGGAAACGGAGGGAAAGCATAAAGCAGACCGGAGGGCCAATCGTGTCCCTGGGTGATTCCCCCTGTGGGGGGATCAGCGTGAAGTAGTTGCTGCATTTCGCATTGAGAGGGCTGGCAAAAAGGTCACAGCAAGGCTGACCCATCTGCTGAAGATTCGCTCTGCAACCAGGCGATTCAGGGACCACTCGTAAGGCATAAGGATAGCTCTGCTTAGCCTGTCCGCTATTACTTTGGACTTCCCCGGAATGTGCGTTGCCACCAGAAACTGTTGGGAAGCTATTGCCCAATGCCACATTCGCATAGCCTCTCTGCATAGAGGGTAAGACCGGGTTCCCCCTTGCTTGTTGAGATACCACACTACTGACATGTTGTCTGAGTGTATTGCAATAGTCCCTAGAGGAAGAACTTTCTGAAGTGCCTGCAACACAAGAAGCACTGCTCTCATCTCCAGGACGTTTATATGCAAATGTATCTCGTGTTCCTGCCACGTGCCTTGGACTGTCCTGCTGAGATAATGCCCCCCCACCCCAATCTGGGAGGCGTCCGTGGTCACCATGGCAACAGGGACGGGTGGAACGAAGGGCTTTCCCCCGTTCAAATTTTTGGTGCACAGCCACAAACGGAGGTCCTGCTTGCACTTGTCTGTGAGTAAGATGGGATGAGATAGTGGGAGTCTTTAGAGAGACCATTGGACAAAGAGGAGCCATTGAAGAAGTCTCATGTGTAATCTCGCTAGAGGGACCAACATGATAGTTGCTGCCATGGTCCCTAGGAGTTGTAGAACCAAGTCTTGCCTTCGCTTGTCTCAGGGGCATCAGCATGTGTATTTGTTGTTGTAATACTGTGATCCTTTCTTGTGGTAAGAATGCTCGCATTCTAACTTTGCTCCTATAAAGGTGACACACTGTGAGGGCAATAAGGCAGATTTTTCCCAGTTTATTGTTATGCCCAACTGGTGACATAGACTGATGGTAGCGTCCCTGGTCTGAACTAGTTGATGCCTGGTGGGGGCGGTAAGGAGCCAGTCGTCCAGGTATGGAAACACCTGGAATCCCTGACGTCTCAAGTGAGCTGTCACTACTGCTATACATTTGGTGAACACCCTAGGGGCTGTGGTGAGACCAAAGGGCAGGGCTCGAAACTGGAAGTGACTGGCTCCCAGCCGGAAGCGTAGATGATTCCTGGATGCTCTGTCCATTTTCACATGGTAGTAAGCATCCTTGAGATCGATGGAGCACATCCATACCTCTTCTCCCAACAATGGGAAAATCAATTGTAGTGTGACTATATGGAACTTGGACTTGTGTACGTAATTATTGAGTTGACTGAGATCTAGTATGGGTCTCAGGTCCCCTGTTCTTTTCGGCACCAAAAAGAATCTTGAGTAAGTCCCTAATCCGATTTGGTCTGATGGGACTTGTTGGATGGCTCCTTTTTCTAGCAGCTGTGAGATCTCTGAGGCTGCTTGATCCCTTTGACTGGGTGGAACGTCTGGGATGTTTCTGATTGGCAGGGGTACTGAAGAGAATGGAATGAGGTAACCTCTGGAAATTATCTGTAATGCTCATCGGTCCTGGGTAATGCTCTCCCAGGCTTCCGGATATAAGGAAATTCGACCCCCGATTGGCTCCAGATAAGCGCAGTCGGGCACACCCTCAGGAATGAGAGTATGGGAAGCCACGGAAGGGGCCCCCTCTGCCTCTGGGGCGATGTCTCCCTGAGTAACCCCCCCTGCCTCTGGAGGGGGGGTTCACCTTGTGCGGCAGGAAAAAACCTTTGTGATTTCTTGAACCACATCCCCCCCAGCTGGGCCTTGGGATAAGGCCTAGAAGGAAGGGAAAAATGGACCCCTACGGCAGGGTCTTTCCCTCTTGCTCGCACCTGATGAGGGTGTCTTTCACTTCGGTCCCAAACAAGGAGGAACCGTCAAATGGCGCATCAGTGAAGGAAGACAACCACAAAGCATTCTATAGCTATGTCAAAAATCTCAATGGCAACACTCAGATCTGCTCTGAGTTACAACACAATGACACTAAATATACAGAACCAACTGATATTTCCAACATCCTGGCAGATAGGTTCAGTGCTAACTTTACCCCCCTCTCACCCCCTAAAGGGCCCATCTTTATACCGGAAGAATGCAAAGTTCCTGTAATCATGGCTGCACAAGTAAAAACTTCACTCTTCAAAGCCAAGAACACAGCATCCATGGGACCTGACAACATCCCAGGCTTCCTTCTACATGAACTACATAATGAACTGGCACCCCACCTAAGTACCATGTTCAATCATAGCCTCACCTCAGGCTTTGTGCCCATTGAATGGCGCACCGCGACAGTTATCCCACTCCACAAAGGGGGGGGGGGGCCGCAACAGACCCCGGGAACTACCGTCCCATTAGCCTGATGAGCCTCGACATTGGTGATTTCCAAACCCTTGACCCCACACAGTTTGGGTTTGTAGAAGGCAGATCATGTCTCCTAAACCTGATAGACTTCTTTGAAGTAGTCACCAAAGTCATAGATGAGGGTAAGGTGGTTCACACACCCTATCTAGATCTCGCCAAGGCGTTCAACACCATCACCCACTCTGGAATTATAGATAAACTCACTAAACTAGGTATAAATCCCTATGTCACAAGATGGGTTGCCAATTGGCTTACTGAAAGAACCCACACTGTGAAAGTAGCAGACTCCAAATCAGACTTCAGACCAGTGACAAGTGGAGTACCACAGGGTTCAGTCCTGGGTCCTCTCCTGTTTGGTATCTACTTCTCTGAAGTACAGGCTAACACAGAAGGTCTTTGGCTAACTAAATTCGCAGATGACTGCAAACTAGGGGCCATAATTGAAGCTCCTAATGATGTGGACATCCTACAAAAGGGCCTCACTGAGACAGATGCCTGGTGTCAAAGACATGGTCTCAAGCTCAGTGCCAAAAAGTGCATTGTCATCCCCTTTGGTAAAAATTCTGTACCCATGAACTACCACATAGGCGGTAGTCTACTTAACACCGAAAGTGTAATAAGATACCTTGGGACACAGGTGGACAGTAGTCTCTCCTTTGATAATCACATCACCAAAGTGGCCAGGAAATCCTTCTACATGGCACACATCATCACAAAAGGTTTCTCATCCAGAAAAAAAGAGGTCATTGTTCCCCTCTCTACTCATCACTCATTAGACCCATTATAGAGTACAATGCTCCTTTTGGTATGTACCTCACAAGACATCTACAACAACTGGAACGGCCGCAAAAATACCTCATAAAGAGGATTACTGGCCTCAAACAGATGCCTTACACAGACCGTCTCAAAAAACTCCAGCTTTACTCCATCGCATATCGTCTACTCAGAGGCGATCTCTGCCTAACATACAAAGCTATGTCAAACCCAGAGCTGTTGGACATGCTCCACTTAAAGAAATCCCAATCGCTCCGAGCTACACGCTCTAGGGACCTAAACCTTGTCACCACAATAAACAGAACATGCTGGAGGGATAGATTTCTGTCCCAGAGACTTCCCATACTCTGGAACAGACTACCTATCTATGTCAAACAGAGCTCCTCATTAGCACTCTTCAAGAAAAATCTTGATGATTGGATGGGTAATAGGAAATTCACCCCGGGGATCACTTCTGTGCTTCTGCTTGACAGCGGCACAGGAAAATAATTTTCTTGGGTGGCGAAAGCCAGGGTACATTTTTGGCTAGGCTTGTATAGGCCCTAGGGCCAATAGCCTAGTACCTACCTATGAACCTATAAGACTTGAAGGCCTCCGCAAAGTGACAAAGGCGCAGCCAGGCTTGCCTTCTAAGGGCGACCCCTGAGCTTACTGCCCTACTCGCTCCCCCGGCTGCATATGAAATGAGCCGCATGGACGAGTTAGCGACGGAGTTGGGGGTAGAAATCTGGGCGTTAACCGTCTGAGCCACCACCTCAGGTATGTTACCCGCAAGAGTATCTTCAACTCTTTGAGGAGATCTCTCTGCAGCCGAGTGAAGTGAGACAAATAATTCAGCGACCGTAAAGTGAAGGTTGCTGAAGATAGGGTACGCTTCCCGTACCGTTCCATGGTCCTAGACTCCTTGTTAGGAGGATGGACCGATGAAGAAGATTCTGCAACTTCCTTCTGGGTGGCTGCCGACACCACCATGGCATCTACAGTGACTCCTTTTGACAGAAACTCTTTTCCCTGGGGTGCCGGACAGGAACTTGTTGGGACGCCTGGGCACGGGCTCCACAGAATCGGGGTTTTCCCACACGCTTCGACAAATGAGGTCAAGAAGTTCGTCGAAGGGTGGAGACACCCAGGAGGCGGAGGGTTGAGCGCCAAAAGCCTTAAGGAATACTGACTCCTCCTCGGAAGGAGCTTTGGTAGGCCAGTTTCCTCTTTGTTTCAGTATCTCCAGGATATCGGAGAGGGAAACATCATCAGAGGAAGACTTGGGGGACCCTTCCGATTCCTTGAGGTCAGTATTGGAGGTGAGAGACTCATCCTGGGAGTCTATGTGCTTCCTCTTGCACAATTTCTTTCTAGGAGGCTCCTCAAGCACAGACTCTGGGATACCCTCAGGAAGTTGGGGACCGCTCGTGGGGGTATCCTTAGGGCCTGGCACTCTACTGTCCATGGATAGGTGAGTGTCAGAAGCTCCCGCTGGGGAGGTGGGGGACGGAATGACCGACCTGGGTGATGTAGCTGACGATCTGGCCAGCTTGCTCCGCATCGCCTCGAAAGCAGGTCCTCCCGATTCCAAGGGCCGACCGGCCTCCAAGGCCACGACCGGGACCGGGGTCCCACGAGCCGATGCACTGAGTGGGAGACTCGGAACCGACAGATGTCCCGAAGTATCCCCCTCGGGCCCAACTTAAGAGACCCGAGTCTTGAACCCTGTGGACGGAACCGACATGTTCGGAGCCGAGGTCGGCACCGATAGACCCAGAGGGGGCATCAGAGCCGGCGCAGCAACATCACTCGGAGCGGAGTATACCGGCTCCGATGACAAGGATGTGCTCGGAGGAGGAGGAATCATCGAAACGGTCATAGGAACTGGCTCCAGAGCCGAGAACAATTTAGCCAACACCGGCGACTGCAGGAGCCTCTGCACCACCCTATCAACATCCAAATCAGAAAGCCTGGAGGATTTAGAGGACGGCGATGGAGATTGGGATCTTGTCAGGTGAAATATGCCTCACACTGGGCGACCGGCACCGAATGGGTTCAAGAATAATAGGAGCCAACGCTGATTCAGTTAACAATGATACCTCCTGCGGCCCCGAGGACAGTGGAGCTGAGGAGGTAGAGTCCAAACAGTAATCTTCTCCTGAGGCTCCGAAGTGGCAGATGGAGCCGGAGACCTTTTCTTAGCCTTGGAAGCTTTAGATTTTGACTGAGGACTAGGAGTCGAGTCTATAGCTTCCTCAAATGATGGTTTTAGAAGTCCCTTTAATATCAATTTATTTTTCCTCTCCTGGAGCACCCTAGGACTGAACGCATGGCAAAAGCTACACGACTCCTGTAAATGGATGGCTCCAAAGCAGTAGACACACACAGAGTGTTCCAAATGTGGATATAAGATGTCCATCCGTGATGGACATCTTATATCCACATTTGGAACATTTTTTTAAAGCCAGAAGGCTTATGCTCCTTCTGATCCTTAGACATTTTATAACTAACACTAGCGAAACCTCCTAATAGACAACTTACAAAAAGGGTGGGAATAACACACAATTTAGGAACATCAGAAAAAACAGTACTAGACACACTCTAAGAACCTCTAACTGAAACGGTTCTTCTCGGGAACACACAGATAAACACAATCACACAAAAAAGTTAATCTAACAACAGAGGGGAGGACTACGTCCTCAACTAAAACAGGCCTAGCCCGCTGGAACAGTTAGGGATACCAAAAACACAACAATCACACTCAAACAACAGCAACAAGAAATAGCTATCAAAATAGCTTTTGGGTATGAACTATCAAATTTCTCTAAGAGACATATCAAAAAAGAAGTTACTTAGCCACAGCCAAGCGAGACCACGTCCGAGCTACACAAGCGGCAAACGAGATCTGGGGATATGGAGCAGTGGACCATGGGATACCCTCTTAGCCCAGCCAATGAGAGACTTTGAGCTAGTAAAATCGGCCGAGTCGGAGCCGATATTCGGCTCCAAACCCAGGGGTAAGAATGTAGGTAAGATAGGACTACATAACATCAGAAATTATGGAAATGAGCAAGAGGATAAATAGAGGAGGTATTGTAGTTAGTGGTAGCTTATAAGAGAAAGAGGAAGAGTTTAGGAAATTAGGTACAAAAGACTGGGAAGCAAAGTGGCAGTAAGATTTGAAGAAAACTAATCCGAATAAAGCTAGCCAGGTGAACAAGAAGAACAGAGCCATCATTGGCATAGGTGCTGTTTAAGTTTTCTATTTGTTTTACTTGTGTGAAGACTTCATTCCAGATTTCTGAAACATACTGGGAGTAGAGAGAGTCTCTAGCACTGTTGAATGCCTTAATGACACACATAGTAAGAGTTTATTGCTAGAGTGATGGTCTCTAGTGGGTGAACAGTACAGTACTTTGTAATGCTGGGCATTTGTCAAAGAGTACAATAACTTGTGGGCAATCATTACTTGTGAGTATATCAACTGGTTTGGGCATTCAAGTAAGGCTAATTGCTTTAATGCAAGACAGTGGTGTGTTTTATAAGGCTGCCTGGTTGCAAATTTACCTATTTTGTAGTAGCAGGAGGCTAGTTTAGTTTTATACATAGTGCTGATATTTGTAAGAACAGGGGAAGCATATAACAGAGAAGAAAGGCAGTATGTTGCTGCTAAGGTAATCCTAACTTGGTCTGTCAGGTAGTGTTTTGCTCTACACATTTTGGCATTATGCAGCAAGTTAGACTTTTCAGCCATTTCACTATCAGTGAAAGATTTCTGAGTGATCTCCTATAATTTTGTTATGGATGGAGCAGAGCAGATAAGGATTGAATCACTGACATATTGTACAAGAGTAGCAAGTGTTGTAGTGGTATGAAGTTTATTTATGAAAATATTAAATAGAAGCGGGCTGAGTATTAAACCTTGTGGAATACCAACAAACACAGTTGAAATGCTGAAAGGTTCTGTTGCCATTTCGTTGCCTGCTGATGACTGCATAAGTAGCTGTGAAACCAGGAAAGGAAGGGGTAGGTGCGACCTAGTGTTTCACGTTGAGAGGAACTTTTGTTGGGACAGTGTTTCAAATGCTTTGGAAAGGTCAAGGAAATGTGGTTGACTTCTGTATTGCTTTACTAAGTTGGTGAAATTGAGGAAGGCAGTAGAAGTACTGAGGTTGGCACTGAAACTGTGCTGGTTGTTGGAGAGGAGGTTGTGTTTGGTTACATGTTTCATAAGCTGAGAGTGAACACATTTCTCAAGGACTTTTTAAGAGGAGTGACAGGATAGAAATAGGTCTATAGTTTGTTAACTCTGTTGAAGTACCTCCTTTGTGAAGGGGTATAATAATGGATTTTTTCCAGATGGATGGGGCATCCAGTTGGTCAGAATGGAGACAAGGAAGGCTAGTGCTTCTTAACCTATTTTCAGGAACTCAGTGGGATGGTAGCTGAGTTTGTTGCTTTTAATTTGGCTAGTAATTTTTTTATATCTGATGCTGGGAAGGATTGAAAACTAAAAGACAGTAAGTTGCTTTTGGGAACAGATGGACGATGGAGGGGTGAAATGAGGTGGTCATTGATTACAGATAGAACTGACTGGATAAATGAGTGCTGAACTGACTGGTAATGGACCGTTGTTGCCTGAAGTAGAAGGACAATGTGTAGTGCTATGGCCAGGCTGTAACAGTTTATTTACGGAGGACCAAAAAAGCTTGGGGTTGTTTTGGTGTTTTTGTTTGAGATTACTGTAGTATGATTTCTTGTCAGACTTCACAAAGATCTTGGTATGGTTTCTGAGATATCTAACATTTTGGAAGGCATGTGTTTTATTCTTATACCAGTCCTTCCATACTTTATCTCTTTACAGCATGAGATGTTTCATCTCTTTTGTCAGCCATGGTGCTGCGTTTTTACCCTTCTTGTTCTAACCAGTGCTAAATCATTTAGCATTTTTAGGAAGTTATAATTAATTTAGGGCGGCCACGGTGGTGCAGCAGTTAGCGTTGCCGCCTCACAGCAAGAGGTTCTCCAGTTCGATTCTCGGCTGGGTGCCTTCTGTGTGGAGTCTGCATGTCCTCCTTGTGGTCGCGTGGGTTTCCTCCGGGTGCTCCGGTTTCCTCCCACATCCCAAAGACATGCAGTAGGTGGATTGGACACTCTAAATTGGCCCTAGGTGTGAGTGCGTGCATGTGTGTGCCTTCTGTGGAAGGTTGGGCGCTGGGCTGGCAACTCGACACCGTAAAACTCCACTGCCAATCATGAGTGGACAGACGATCCACTGTGGCGACCCCTAACCGGGAAAAGCCTAAAGAAAAAGAAGAAGAAGAAGGAAGGTATAATTAATTTGAGTAACTGCTTCATCTAGGGGTAGTACTCTTAACACATTCCATTTGTAGTGGGACAGGAATGTAATAAAATGAGTCTTTGTCATATCTGGTTAAATTGCGTACTTCTTTATAGATTATTTGTTCAGGTGGACCATGTTGTTTTATTACATAGGTTGGAAGGTGGTCACTTACAGTATCTGGTAAGCAACCAGAATATTTTACATTATGGGGTTCGTTTGTCAATAGGACAGTTCCTTACTGTTATTGGTTTTACTGGGATTATCTAGTAGATTTTGACTTCAAAGAAGACAGCTTTATGGTCCAACCTAACCAGGGAAGACATGACATTGGGATGGGCGGAGGTGCAGTGTTCTTCCATATTTGTGAGTAATAGGTCTGGTAAACCTGGCACACGAGAACAGTAACTGCTAACAGCTGAAGGTCAGCTGTGGAAAGCCACAAAGAAGCAAAAAAAAAAAAACAAACAAACAAACAAAAAAAAAAAACAGAAAGATGGTAGACAACTCCCAGCACCAGTGCTAAACAGGGTCACTCAAGCACATTATGACTGACACTCCAGTAGGGACTGAGGGGAGTATCTTGAGCAGTAATATCATAACATTTCTTTGTTTACTTTTCTAGAAACATTTCTTGCAAATATGAGATTACTTACTGAGTGTAATTAATTACAAACATGGCTAATACATTTAAATATATTTACATATCTAGACATCCCACCCATCTCCTCTACAGTTTGTCTGTTTGGCAATTGAACAACCTGCAAGAACAGAAGTCATGATTTTTAGCAAACTGCACAAAAATGGCTGCCTCTTACTGTGCTGCAGGGTAGAAATAGCGCACAAAACACATCTGCCCAAGAAGTCTTTTAAAAAGTCTCTAAAGTCTTGAAAAATGTCACAGAATAAATAAATCAAGTTAAAGGAATTTTATCATACGTGAATAGGAATACTTGCTGTCTCTGTGCCACTTCACTTTATATTCTTACTTGCAGTCCATGTCTCTCTTCAATGCCTTCCATCTCATTTTATTCTGCATCCATTACAACTACTGATTTAGCAAAAAAGAAAGTACAAAGGATACAGAAACAGCAACATATCTTTACAAACTATACAGGGACGTATGTATCCTTAAAGTGAAACAAGGTAGTTTTTGTGCTTATTGTTGGATAGTTTTAGGAATCCAGAAAAACATATGTTTAACAATAACAGGGATGATAGAACCCACAATGAACTTCACCAATGAAGTGCAGCTTACCTGTAACTGTAACGCAGGATTCAGTCCCTTTGTTTTTGTTTGTGCATATTATTACCACAAAGTTTGTTTTTTTCAGTTTTCCTTCAATAAGACACTTGAACATTTCTGACAGCCCTTCAGCTAGAGAAGTGGTACATTCAATTATATGAACAGTTTCACTGCAAGTACTAGCTGCAAGGCGAGCTAGCCAGGCCAGCTGTGCTGAGGTAACAAGAGTGATCTGGCTTGGGACGTGAGTCTGTGCCTGTGCATGAGCCTGTTGGTACTGTCGGATTTCAGAAAGGTGGGATTCATGCCAGGATCTCATGAATATCTGTTCCAAATCTTCAATCAGAGGTACTTGGTCTGGTGCTAAAAGAAAGCAAACACATCATTAACTAACTAGAAATCAAAGTTACTAAAGTATGAAATTAAAGAAATAGCACTCATCCGTGGTCACTTCTACTCAAGCATCCTTTACATCACTTTATTACATTCAAGTCACACTTGTAATTTATTAACGATCCCATCATTCTCACTTCAATTCTTTCCTACACTTCAAAGTCATACCTTCTTAACATACTACAACTTTGTTCACTTTAATGAATACAAGACATGATTTTCATGCAAATGGGCTTGAAATTATATCTATGACGAGGTGCACAGTCTGAAAATGAAAGGAAGAAACTGTCCTAGAATTAAATACTGGACATGTTAGAAGTAATGAAGACAGCACCAATTACTTATGCTGCTGCTTTTTCCCTTGTGAATGCCTCAACTCAGAGACAGCAACTATTCTCTTCAAAGAGCAGCATCATCCCTCTCCCAAACAGCTTTGAGCAACATCTCCCACAGGAACTGCAAGTCTTGGTATTATTTGGTATGAAAGTTCCTGAATGATTGCACTCATTCATTTCTTATTAACCCTCATAATCTCCAATGTGCTGAAACAAATTAATTAATAGTTTCCCTTTCTCACAAACGGAAACCAATACATAATTTATTTCCAAAGTATTACTTAATTACTGGTCTTGGTAACATAGCTTGTGTTAGCAGTTAATGATCGGTTGGCACAACTAGTCTGCCCATGTTACTGCCTATCACAAAATCATCACTTGCAACAATGATTTATTTTTCCTCTGCACCACCAAGAACAGCTGCCTTTCTGCACTATTCATTCTTGAATTACATAATGGCACAGTGGTGCAGAGGTTGTGTTGTCGCCAGAAAGAGGTTCTCTGGTTCGATTCTTGGCTGGGATGCCTTCTGTGTGGAGTCTGCATATCCTCCTTGCATCCGTGTAGGTTTCCTCCGGGTGCTCCGGTTTCCTCCCACGTTACAAAAACATGTGTCTGGAACGTTTCTCCCTGGGACTCCCTGGAAAATTGACTTTGTTCCAAGTCGGACTTTCCTGGTAAACAAATGTTAAACAAATAAACATAACTATTTTGGTCTTGATACCTCTTCGTGAAGGCTCTTTCAGTCCTCTGGCACAATTTTAGTGATATAATGATTTTTCATATCTCCCCGTTGTCATCCAGTCCTGCCCTGTTGGACATATACACCTCTCATTTAAGATGTTACTCATTGAACTTGTTTTCACTGTGCCCTCCTTTTGCTTATTCTCTTCAAGACTAGACATATTAAGCGTTTTTAATCATTCCACAAATTCCAGTGCAGACTAGGTACCATTTCACTGCCTTCCATTGAACTACATTCATGCTAACCCCTTACAAAATTTAAATCTGTCTATGGAGAGAGACAGAGAGAAATAACTTATCATTTCCTATTGGCAATACTTTTATTAACCATTTCCAATATTCCTCCAGCCTTCTTTCCATCTCACATATTATTCTTAATTTTAGGTAGTCCAGTATGACTACCAGTCATAATGCTTCTTTTTAACCTCCAAATATGTACTCTCTCGCTCTCGCTCTCTATCTCTCTCTCATTTTCGCTCCCCAAATATATTAGCTTGCAATTTCAAGGAAAATATACCCATTCTAGTTCTGTAATGGCAAAAATAAAATAACATAAAATAAAATAAAAATGCAATTCCAAGACAAAATTTGAGTAGCAGGATGGTAATCATTATCTCATCTGGGATGCAATAACTCAGGGATAAGAAGGGAAAAGGCCAGTTTCTCCTTTCATATTCACTAGCCAAAAAATGGAACTCCCTCCCACCCCTGCTAAAAATCACTACAAGCTTCGAACTCTTCAAATCCCAGCTCCACTCCCACCTCTCCCAAAACTGGAAATGTAAATGCATTCTTCCTACCTAACTCCTCCTAATATCACTTATACATGTACTCCCTCATGCACATGCTTCCTAATATCACTTATACATGTACTCCCTCATGCACATGCTTCCTAATATCACTTATACATGTACTCCCTCATGCACATGCTTCCTAATATCACTTATACATGTACTCCCTCATGCACATGCTTCCTAATATCACTTATACATGTACTCCCTCATGCACATGCTTCCTAATATCACTTATACATGTACTCCCTCATGCACATGCTTCCTAATATCACTTATACATGTACTCCCTCATGCACATGCTTCCTAATATCACTTATACATTTACTCCCTCATGCACATGCTATTTGTTTTCTTTCCCTACAACTGCCTTGCTCTGAAATCTAAAGAATGGTTAGATGTAAATATTGTACATAGCTCTCTCTCCCTTCTCTCTGTTACTTTTGTCCCTCCTTTTTCTTCCTTTCTTTGTGCACCTTTTCAATTTGATACAACTCCATATATAATTTTACATTTGTTTTCTAAAACATTTTATAATTATATGTATAACTACATAAATGTATGTTTGTTTTAATTGTATGTAATAAGGAGCTTTTCTCTCCAGACCTAAATGTAAAACTCTATGCTTGTTTTAATTGTATGTAATACAGAGCTTTTCTCCCCGGGCCTCCACTGAAAACGGGCCCTCTGGGCCCAGTGGACTTCCCCGGTTATCAAACTGGAAATAAATAAATTTAGCAAGGGGTTGCAGGGGACAAAAAGGTTGCATGAGGATTGAGGGAGTGGTTGTTCCTGAGAGTAAACATCTATTAAATCTATTTTCAATGCAATCTACTGTACATATTAGTTCTGAAACTGCATTATTTGGTGTACCAGTGTTTTGCATATTAAAGATGATTAAGTTCTGCCCTAATCTTAAACTGCTATTGTAGATTGTCTCAGCAAGTACTATGTCATCATTTCTACACTGTCTAGTGTAGTAAACATGCAATATGGTTTTATGCCATCAGCAAAAAAGCAAACATCTTTTTCTTTCTTCCAGAATTTCTGCAATGTCATTTATAAAGGCAATGAAATAAATGGTTTCAATAGTAACCCCTGTCAAAGTCAAACATTCACTAACCTTTGATCTGATTAAATCTTATTTACTTTGGCTGTCTGGATCCTAGCCAAGATTTATTTGCATTGCAGTCTTAAAACTTACTCTAAAACATTCCTTTCAACTTATAAATACAAGAAATCTGGACAAAGCCAAAAATAATGGGGGGGGGGGGGGGGGGGTTGAAGACTTAAAGTCAGGGACAACTTTTAAATTTTGTTGTTAAAAACTTAGAAAGTTGCTACAATAGGTTTTGCACTAACATGCAATTTCTGAAGGATATAAAGTCTGAAATTCAAATGTATATCATTATTTAATGGCATCAATCCTCAATGACTTGTTGGAAAACCACCAATTTTACGAAGAACAAACCAAAAATATGGGGTACAAATCTGAACATTCTGCAAAAATCTGGACAGTTGACAGATAAAACATTCCAAACTGCTTTTCATTTTGTGTATCAAGACTTAAATGCATTGTGAAAATCACTGTATGACATACCTACAGCCTCTTTATCATCAAATACCCTGGTTATACAATCAAAGTAGTTCACATGATCCACTAGCCTGCATACAGTCCAACATTATCTTCTTTGGCAATGATTTTATGTTTTTCCCAATAACTGACATCAAAGTAATAAGACTGTTTCCAAACCCTGTCTTGCTTCCATGACTCTGAACAGCAATACAATTTGCCATAATCCAGTCAAATGTTACCCTCTGCAGATAACAGTTACTAAACAAAAGCAAATATAATAGCTTTCAGAGATTAAATAGGCTAAATAAAACTTATTTCCTTCAGTGAACCATACAAAAAGCTGTATTAAGTTGAATTGTGTAAATATTTATTTTCATAAACCTGTCTGATGTTTCCGAATATAAAAAATGCACAGAATATACACAAAATCTAAACTATACTTAGTATGTAATTGCTTCTAGTGGAATTGCAGGATGACCATTTAAAACTGAAGCTAAATTTCATTATGAAATGTAGAGATCTACAGTGTCTAAAATCTTAAATAAATCATTACCTTACTTGCCCCCCAAGAGTTAGACTGTGGGAAATGGAAAAGCAAAATTCAGACTGAAGAAACTTGGAAATACTGCCTGGGACTTGTGTAAGTTTAGATACAGACAGGTAGTTAGTTAATGTCTTAATTTGAAATTGTGCAAGTGGACTGAAATTCTCTCCTCAGCTCAAGCTGGAAATCATCTATCTGTGACACAAGATAACTGCTAATTTGCTTACAAGCCAGAGGCATATATAAAATCAAGTATATCTATAGTGCTGGTAAAGACAGGCCAGATGAACTGCAAGGAGTTCTACATGCCATTTGTCTGTTTAAAGACATTTAATTTGTATTTTCTTTACGCAAATTTACAGCTGCTTGTATATTTGATTTTACAAAATTCCTTGCTTAATTCTTTTTATTTAACATAAATAATGTTATTATTCAGCATCAAAACCCTGGGGCTCTTGATTTAGTAATGTGTACGACAGTAATTGCTGAACTTGAGAAATTCTTAGCTGTTTTCTTCCACCCTTTGAAGAGTTAATGATCAAGCTATTGTTACCATACAAATATTTGATGGTTGGCTTATTTTAAGGGTAACCAGTAACTGTTTCTTTGTTGTGCATGAGTGCTCTTACATGCAGCAATATTATAATAAAGACATGGAATGTGCTGTTGATTCATGGGTTCACAGGTGTATTCTAGCCTAGCTGTGGAACCCAACCCAATTGCGCCACCATGTACCTTCAGTGTCTATTAGGAGGGATATGTTAGTTTGGAGGTGGCTAAGGGCTTTGTGGGGGGAGGTATGTTAGTTAAGTAATATTTTACTTACTGTCTGCCTCTGTCCATTAGAGACATTGGGGGCCAGACTGAGAGTGAATTTACAATTTCCCATCCAATGGTTAAGTTTACATTTGAATAGTCAGGGATGAACTCTGCTTCACATGGATGGGGAGCCTATTCCATAGCACGGGGATTCTTTGACATGTATATCTGTCTCACCATCATGTTCTATTTATGTCACTAGCAAATTTTAAATCCTTGTACCTATTGTTTCCAGTGTTCTTTTTGTGGATGTGCAAAACATCCATCAGGGCTTATATGCCAGGCATAGATCGCTTCTCAGTAGGCTGTAGGAGACTGAGTACAGAGTTAGGGCTTTAAGATGATCTGTATAAGACAGTGTGTTAATATGCTGGATTCTCCTGGTGAGGAGCCTTTGTTGGAGTTCCAGCTGTTGCAAATGCCTGGTCAGAAACATGCCAAAGGGAGCATTGCACTCAAGGACGGTCTGATAAAGGCTGAGTAAAGTGGTATTATAATTTCCTTGGACCTGATGTCATGTCCTTACTTATAAGTTGGGGAACATAGAATGACTTTCTTACTATCGTATGTGTTGGCTGAAGGGCAGATTACAGTCTGCATATGTTCCCAGATCCCTAACTACCAGGTCAACTCTTAGGGCTATTTTATCAATGGAATAATGGGTTGTGTGGACATTTTCTCAAAGGGCACTACAATGCACTTCTGTACATTGAGTTTTAAACCATGGCTTTGGCATCAGTCATTTGTCTTTGTTAGGCCCTCTTACAGGATGTTAGTGTCATGGGTGAATCTATGATAGCTCCATATTTACATTTAGATGTGAACTTGGTGACCCAGAGGCCCTTAATATTATCTTTCATTTCTAAGAAGTAAATGCCAAACAGGAGGGGGCCCAGCACAGATCCCTGAAGTACTCCTCTGGTGACTGGTCTCTCCAAACCTGACTTCTTGAGTCCTATCTGTGAGCCAGATGGAAATCTAACAAAGTTATGTAGGAATTTATGCCATGTTTGGTGAGTTTGTCAACAACACATGAGTAGTGTACCATACTGAACACCTTAGCCAAGTCAAGGTAGGCGGTATGCACCATCTTCCCTTCATGCATTGCCTTGGTGACATTTAAAAAGAAGTCTACCAGGTTAAGTAGGCAGACAAAGCCAAAGTGGGATCGGTCCAATGCCTGTAGGATAACAATGTCCTTTCTGATCATTTCCACAGTAATTCATGCAATGGATTTGTATATTAGGCTTGTCAAACTGATGGGTCTGTAGTTTCTGGGGTCAGATAATGGACCACCCCTGTGAAGAAAGATGACCACTGCAGTCCTTCATTCACTTAGTACATAACCTGGAATATTGTCAGAGCCCACTAAGGCAGACCTGTTCCCTGCTGATATTGGGGTGGATTGGGGGATTTCAAAGGATTAGCAAGATGGAGTTGGGAGTGAACTTTGGGCTGAATTTGTCAGCCAGCAAACTCACTATGTCTCTCTGCTCAGTGAAGATGGTGCCATTTAACACAAGTTCAGCATACTGCTGTGTGCTTACTTTAAGGTTTCAGACAAAGCTGAAGAAAGCCTTGTGGTTGTCCTTAATCTGAGAGGCTATCCTGACTTCGAAGTTAGCCTTGTTGGACTTAATTAATCCGATTAGTTTCCTGTTTAGTTTAATCAGTGAGTTCTTGTCTTTATGAGAGTAGCTCTTTCTGATTTTAGCCATGAGTCATTTTTCCATTTTGTTACATGCCATGTTATGGTTGGTATTCCACCTGTGTGGATTGCTTTTGGTGGCTTACTTCTGGTAGATTCAACAGCTTCTACATAGCCATTCACATGTCTGTACATGGTTTCTGTGACTGATTCTGCATAGATTGCTGTGATCTCAGGGTTTGGGGGGCATTGAGTTTTGACATACTATTGTTCAGTAGGACATATTTTGCTTTAGAATAGTACTATTGCTGGTTTAGTTGGGTTTTCAAAGTTAATTTTTATTTTGAAGGCGATGTCTTTGTGATCCACCCTCACCATTGAGGACATGAAATGGTGGGGGGGGGGGTCATCACTCCCCCCATTTTGGTGAGTACTAAGTCCAGTATGTTTGAACTTCTGTTTGGACAGCACACCTTCTGGTCCAGGGTATTTGTGTTAATAAAGTCCAGAAAATTTTGTACCAGCGAGTCTGAGGCGCGTCTATATCAGAAGATTAAACGCTAAAAATAGTGAACGCTCTTCTATCGAACTTAAAAATCCAAAACCTTAAAATGTCGAAGGAACAGATCAGCGAATTTTTTCCCAGGGAAAAAAAATTTGCTGATCCAAAAAACAATGTGCAGGCAAAATAAAGTGGGGAGCTTCACCACCCCCACACACCCCCAACTTAAATATACCAACTCCGCGAGATAACCACAGTGGAGAAAACAACAAAGTCCGGAGAACGGCCCATTGATTTTTTTTCCATGGGAAAAAAATCGATGTTCCCTGCCTTCAACATTTTCAGGTTTTGCATTTTAAAGTTCGATGTAAGAGCATTCACTAATTTAAGCATTCGCACTTCTGATAGGGACCCTTTGAGGCAGGGTAAGTTTCCTAGTCTATACAGGGGAAGTTAAAATCTCCCAAGGGTATTTGGTTTGATGGTGAGTGTACTCCAGTAGGTCTAGGTACAAGTTCTGAGATTCTCAGAGCATAGAAGGTGACCTATAATTATCTAGGATATGGTAAGGGCCTTTATCTATAGCATGTTGCGCATGGATTAATTCCAGGGCATCATCCTGTTTAACCAGCCTGGAAGTATATTTTCTGCTGATGTAGATCAAGACACCTCCAACTTTAGACACTGTCTATTCTGCTGTTGGTCTAAATGTGTGTAAGCCAATGTAACCTTGCACTGCTGGAGTAATTTCTATGGCTTTAAACATAACCTTGCACTGCTGGAGTAATTTCTATGGCTTTAAACAAGTCTCGGTAATCGCACACAGGTCTATATTCTCTAGGGTGAGGAGAGCTGGTAGGGTACAGAGTTTCTTGCTGAGGCTCCTAGCATTGAGCAGTAACACCTTAAGGCTTCTTTGAGATTGTTTTTTGCTTTGCTGGAAGGTTTGTCATTTTGGCATTGCCTAAAACAGCTCTCTGGGGATGGTTAGAGTTTTAGGCAATATCTAAAAGTGGGGGGGGGGCAGGTGCATAGCAAAGCATTCTGTTAACCACATCTTACCATGCTGACAGATATTGGATTACCCCGCAGTGACAGCAAAAACTAAGCTAATTGTGAAAAATCAATTGTTTTTGTTTATACTGTGGCATCATCCTTGGTAGAGGTAGAATGCTGCTTAGTGCAAAGCACACACCTGTTTGTGACAAATATTCAGAGAGATCAATAATGTCTCTTTTCACATAGTCCAATGAGGTATGTCTCAAATCATTTGTTTATTTGACATTTGTTAACCGGGTTGGTCCAACTGGGCCAAAAGCCCATTTTCAGTGGAGACCAGAGGAGAAAAGCTCCATAGTAATACAAACAAAAAGATAAGTACAAAGCCATACAAAAAATGAAGGGATGGTGACATAAGGCAGTACTAATCAGTTATTGAGGACAGAGAAATCCTGTACAAAGTAGTTAGGCATTGTGTACAAAAGTGAAAAATACAGAGTGTGATAAATTCACTAAAGCTGATACAAGTCTATTAGGTATAAGGGTATTTACATAGATTGCGGTTACAAATAATACAACAAAATAATACATATATGCATAGACTTGAAAGTGTGATATGATATCTTTATAAAAGAGGAGAGAAGAAATGAGAGTTATCCCAGTGAGAAGAAATGAGGAAAAGAAGATGGAGGATGGAGACAGAAGGTGTGGGGGTTAGGTGGGGTTTACACTTATATGGACTATGACAGAATCATATTTGTACCTGTGAACAAGTGCATGTATGAAATTGCGGATCCTGGCTCCAGATAAGCTGCTGTTATCTTCCCCTTGTCTAGCCTGGTGATTAGGTCATCTGTGTGTTATACGATGGAATCCCTCATGGCTAGAGTCCTGGGTAAAGTGTCTGCTTGTCTTATGGGCTTTGATCTTGGGGGAACATTAGGTGTTGCCTTATATGTGGTGTTTGCTGTTGCTTTTGGCGTGTGCTTTCGAGATTGCTGAGGATAAGTGCTGTCAATTGTAGGCTTAGGAGGCCTTTGAGGTTTGTGAAGTTTTCTTTTACATGCCTCAGCATAAGATGGTCTATTTGTGTGATGATAATGTAGAGATGTCATTAATCCATTCAGGAAATACTGTGTGTGTGTGTGTGTGTACACGCGCATGATTGTATGTAAAATAATCTTAGTCAGGTTTCAATTACTGTTGGTGAGATTGCACTGGAAGTCACTGGGCCCAATATGAGGTGGTTGAGGTCATGAGAAACCACTGCTTATAACTCTGCAGCTATCAATGTAAAGCTTATCTGGGTGTGGAAGGTATTAGCTGAGGCAGCAGTGTGCATTTACTATACACTCTTAAGGCCAGCCACCAACCACATATTATCTAGTGGTCAGCAGTGTGAATCATGAAACCATAACCCCTGACTGCCACATATTAATCTAATGGCAGTAGATGGATTATAAACACAACTCCCTGGACCAGAAAGTCAATAAACCAACCAGGGGTGCAACCATACCGGATCTGGTCCTTACTAATATGGGAGACTGGTGCACACCCCGTACTGTATTGCCTTCCCTGGTAAGGTCAGACCACAAAATGGTCTCTTTGAAGTAAAAATAAAACCTGGACCCCCAGCTAAACCTGGAATATTCAGGAACTATTCTAAGGCTAACCTCCTGCTATTAAGCGAAACTTGGCACAATTTCAAGCCCCAATAAACCCTGAAAACACTGCTGCCTATGCAGAACTGTTCACAGAAACCCTGTACAAGCATGTTAATAGCTGCATAGAGGCAGCTATACCAACCAGGAAGAAGTACAGAGCTAACTCAAAAAACATGCCACTCTGGTGGAATCACAAAATCAATTGGCTGTATAACAGGAGGAAGAAAATCATGGCAAAAATTAGGAGGTCCAGCACCCAGCAGGATAAAAGAACTCTCATCAAATTAAACAAACAACTCAGAGGACAAACACAGTCTACCAAAGTCAAATTTGAGGTACGTTTGGCCTCCCAGGCCAAGGACAAACACAAAGCATTCTTTAGCTATGTCTGCAACCTCAAAAACAGTACACAATTGTGTGCAGAGCTCATTGTAAATGAAGCCACATATACTGAGTCACAAAAACCAAAAAGAAAAATCTAGCAAAGCTAGACTTTCCATGGACATTCAAAATTGCCATTTAGCTGAAACACCGGATGTCCTTAAAGGGTAATTTGCATATATCCCATATTGCCTCTAATACAAAAGGTTTAAGGTATCACAAAGTGGAAAGTCTAGTTTTGCTAGATTTTTATTTTTTAACCGATTGTTTTTTCTGTGTGACCTTTTTACTTATTGTTTTAGTTTGTTAGTTGGGATATTTTGCAGTCACCCCAATTTTAAGGATATCAGTTGGGTACGACAACCCTGTGTTTCCAATTTTTAGCCAGACATTCCACTCATGCTGTACTGATGGTGTCATAAGAAGGCAAAAACGTGCATGTCCACAGCTAGTAGGGTTTGGCTTTTTTGGTCTGTAGACTTAAAAGAAAAACTCACAGACATTCAAAACTGACAATTAGCTGAAATGCCTGATGTTCTTAGAGTAATTTGCATATATCCATTGTTGACTCTAAGAGGCTTAAAAAATACTTCCAAATTCATGTCTGCTTTTCAAAGAATTACGAACAGTGAGCCCTGTAGTTTTATTCTAATTAATTACTAACAGTGAGCCCTGTACTTTCATTCAAACATCAAAATAAACAATATCCAAATGTAAAAAAAGGAACCAGTTTTAGAAATCCTAATTTAAGCTCCAGTATTACCAGTTTCAAAGCAATTTTTATATAAAAATGTCAAGATTTTTCTAATAACTACATGCATTTGATAAGCCCTCTAAATCCTCATTTCTAATCCCTGGCCCTGGGCAGAAGCCTGCATTTGTTTGCAACTCAGTGAGAAACTACAACTTCACTATTGTATATAAAAGGAGAGGACTCTTGGTTAAACTACACAATTTATTACAAAGCTCATTCCAGGTTTAGTTACTGTTGTCCCACCACACCCCTTACAGATGTTCTTCCCCTCAGTCATCAAGTAATCATCAAAAAGCAATGCAAAGCATTTTCATGCAAGAAACAGGAAAAAAAGCAAAGGTACTAGCAATAACTTGTTATATTTAGTTAAATCTGTATTTAAACTAGACATTGGACAGCTTATCATAAAACTAATGAAATAATAACAAAGCATGGGTACAGTGACTACAACATACCAACTATAGGAATCAAGATAAAATACGGTTAGTGCACCAAAAATGCATATGGTGTTGAAGCCTGTTTTTTTATACTGCAGTTTTTGGATCAAAATACTCCAGGGAGTAGACACCTACTCAACTACTCCCCCAAATAACTAATTAATTAATACTACCTTCCTTCCATCTCAAACACCTGTTTTAGTCAGAATAACCAAAACTCAAACTTGACAGATAAGACATCAACTGGCAACAGCAAAATGAGTGCCTTCATAAATTGTGTTTGCTCTTCATACCCATGACTTAACAGTATGGTTATTCCATAGTTTAAAAGCCTGACTTGATTTAAAAGTGATTAATAGCATGATAAGGTTAAATACTATGGTTTTATGTATCTGTAATGGCTACAATGTGACATAACACCTTTATAGACACAAGACAGAAATGGTTCAACAGTTAGTTTATAATATGACATTTAATATACATTTTACTTCACTGAGAACTCACCAAGTTGAACCAGGTAATAGACTGTTAAAAGGATCTGCATTTCAACTGAAAGAGGATGTATTGTGGAGGTGCCATACTGTTCATAAGCCCGTGGTAAGGACTGTGAGTTCAAGTAACAGTTTTGTAACAATGAACTTACAATGATGTCATTCAGGTTTCCATACAGATATGGAAAATTGCCATGACCTAGAGAATAAAGAATCGTGGGGGTTAGAATCAAAGTGCTTTTCATATTGTAATACTCGCAACTATTATTACATAATACAAGACTGTATGCTTGCTTTATATCAACTCAAAAAGTCACTCCTGCAGTATAACAATTGTCTTGAGAGTATTTATCTTCTTCTTATTTTCAGAATAAGTATATTGTATCACTTGATTACTTAGACAACATAACTTTATTCATAATATGATCTGGAGAGCCATTTTAAGTGAATGGTCTTCTGACAACGGTATTATTAACTTTTACAGAGATCTTGTAACCTCTGAGATAGTTATATTAATTTATGGGGTACATGGGCAAAGCCTCCTGCATAACATGTGACGGTCTTGACTCTCACATTAAAAACATGTCAGTGGGAGCATAATCATTTACAGGGCTGGATGACTTGTGGTAAAAAGGAAGACAACTTACGAAGATGACCCCTATGCATGTGCGATACCATCTTGACTACTAGAAACAACACAAACCAGTCACCAAGTGCAGCAAACCACAGCTGAATTCCAAACACAAACCAAGAAACTGCCACAACACGTTTCCTGTGAATAATGAGCTGGGAACGAAGCTTCCAGTTAAAACCAAGTTTTAATGTAGAAAACTGCCCCAACACGTTTTCACTGTTAATACATTAACGTTGCTAAATATCACCACACGTTTTCGTAAGAGTAGCACTCAAACTTCATCAGATGAAAAAATCTTCTGAGCATACACCTCCCTTTTTGTAACCTTTCAATTAATCAATTGAATCAGCAAATCAACATTTAAAGAAACATGCTGTCATACAGTTAAATACAATGATAAATCATCCCTTTCATAGTAAAAGAATTTAAAACCAAACAGAAAATATATTATTGATAAATACCAATTCATTTCATGTTTAAATATAAACTGAACAGATAAATAAAACTGAATTATCATATAAACTGACATTAGAATACAGTACTGAAAATGATACAAAAAATATATAAAGTGTATATTTTGCTTGATGCCTATTTCACAATTTTGCTGTTCTAAGCTTAAGCAACAGAAATATATTCATTCATACCCGGGTATTTGTTAGCTTCAAATACCACTTGCCAGTATGTCTCTCTAAATTCCAACCTAGTTTCCCAGGGGCCTCCCCTCGATTCCCTAGACACCATTTCTACCACAAAGAAATGGTATTTTGCTTGGAGGCATGAAGGAGTGTGTTTGAATAGGGCATTTCTAGGATTGCCTTTGTGGATATCATTCATATGTTCATATATCCTATGTTTGAGGGTTCTCTCAGTCTTGCCTGTATAAAATCCTTCACACTCTTTACATAGAGCTACATAAACTAGGCCCTGTGAATTGCAGTTGGAATAATTATAAGCCTCTATCCATTTCTTCCTAGCTGTTATAAATACTTTCTGTTGTTGAAGAATATATTTACACTGTGGGCATGCCCCACATTTATATGTTCCCTTAGATTTATTGGAAAATATAGAAGGGGAGTTGTTACCTTCTAATAAGTTCTTTATATTGAACCCCTTTCGAAAAACTGTTTTAATGGTCTTCCCTTTTAAATTTGGTAAATCCGTATATTCATTAAATTTAGCCCATTCACTTTCAACTATATTTCTTATAGTGTAGACATTAGCACTAAAATTGGTAATGAACATATGTAAACCCTGCTTCACCTTGCTCTGGACCTGTTGGTACTGTAGTTTGTATTAGTCCAGTCCCTAAAACAGGTTTACATTTCCATTGTCTATTGTCACATACCTCCCTTTGTATATCCATTATTAATTCCAGAGGGTATTCCCTCTGCAGGAACATTTCCCTGAGTTTGTCACACTCTTCCAAAAAAATCTACTTCCCAAGAAGTCATGCGACAAGCTCGAACATATTATCCCTTGACTATGCTCTTTTTTGATATGAGTGTGAACTACTAAATCTAATGTAAGTATTTGAGAAGGTGGGTTTCCCGTATATACTGGATTTAAACCCATTCTGTCACATGTAGAGAAACATCTAAATAATTAATGGAATCCATGGTCACTTGATAGGTGAACCTTAAAAAAATAGTACTCTGATTAATATAATTAATAAATTCCTTGGGGATTTCATCTGTACCAGTCCAGAAAATACACGTCATCTAGGAATCGGGTGTAAAAATTCCAAAACTCAACATATTTACTATTGTGTATAAATTTCTTTTCCCATACAGACAAAACCATGTCAGCGTAAGTGGGAGCACAATGGACTCCCATAGCCACCCCAGATTCCTGCTTGTAAAATTCCCCTTGAAAATACAAAAAATTATTTCTCAATACTAATTCGGCTAATTCTAAAATAATAAAAATATCATTTTCACTAGCCTTAGAAGTACCCCTCAGGGCCTCCTCTATCTAAGCCAACCCTACCTCATGGGGAATGACAGAAAATAGGTCAACAACATCAATTGTAACAAATTTGAAATTAGCTACCTTCAAGTCAGGTGTAATACGTCTCAAAAACTCCCATGAGTCTTTTAATAAATGGGTGTCTTTGCCCCAAAGGTTTTTCATTTTCCAGTCTAAAAACTTGGATAAAGGGGAAATCTTGGATACTTGAGATGCCACTATTGGTCTAAGGGGGGAATTGGATACATCTTTATGAACCTTAGGGACCCAGAATATCGAGGGCACCCTAGGTGTTGAAGTTTCCAGATATGAATATGTGTCATGATCTTTAACTCCCTGGTCAAACAAATCTTTAAGGGCCAGGTCAATTTTTTTATACGAAATATTAATTTCATTAATTGACACCTGACTATATCTGGAACTATCTTGCAAAATGTAATACATTTTACAATCATAAATGATTTTATCCATCAATATAATACCTCCTCCTTTATCTGGCTCCATAACCTGGATGTTAGAATTTTTTCTCAGAGTTTGGAGAAGTATCCATTCATTCTCTTCCAAAATTGGACCCCCGCATATGAACCTTGAGTTTATTTCTTTTTTCAATTGAGGGTGTATAGGGGGATTGAAAGTACTGTGTTTTCAACGTCCATTGTTGGATATTACCATCGAATTATGTCCAAACATATTTTCCAAATTTAATTTTCTAATGAAGATTTTAACACCCAAAATAGTCTGAGCTAAATTGCTACTCTGACTAGGTACAAATTTGAAGCCTTTAGTAAAAAGGCTAAATAATTCTTGTGTCACCACCAAGTGGCTATAATTATAAATATGAAATCCAGCTTGGGTAACTATTTCATACCCATCCCCTTGCTCTTTACTAATATCTAATTCTAAGACTGTTGCCATTTTGCTGTTTTACATATAATAATATGTTCATTACCAATTTTAGTGCTAATGCCTACACTATAAGAAATATAGTTGAAAGTGAATAGGCTAAATTTAATGAATATACGGATTTACCAAATTTAAAAGGGAAGACCATTAAAACAGTTTTTCGAAAGGGGTTCAATATAAAGAACTTATTAGAAGGTAACAAACTCCCTTCTATATTTTCCAATAAATCTAAGGGAACATATAAATGTGGGGCATGCCCACAATGTAAATATATTCTTCAACAACAGAAAGTATTTATAACAGCTAGGAAGAAATGGATAGAGACTTACAATTATTCCAACTGCAATTCTCAGGGGCTAGTTTATGTAGCTGTATGTAAAGAGTGTGAAGGACTTTATATAGGCAAGACTGGGAGAAAGAACCCTCAAACGTAGAATATATGAACATATGAATGATATCCAGAAAGGCAATCCTAGAAATGCCCTATTCAAACACACTCTTTCATGCCTCCAAGCAAAATACCATTTCTTTGTGGTAGAAATGGTGTCTAGGGAATCGAAGGGAGGTCCCTGGGAAACTCTGTTGGAATTTAGAGAGACATACTGGCAAGTGGTATTTGAAGCTAACAAATACCCGGGTATGAATGAATATATTTCTGTTGTTCCCTTGCTTAAGCTTAGAACAGCGAAACTGTGAAATAGGCATCAAGCAAAATATACACTTTATATATATTTTGTATCATTTTCAGTACTGTATTCTAATGGCAGTGTATATGATAATGCAATTTTATTTATCTGTTCAGTTTATATTTAAACATGAAATTAACTGGTATTTATCAGTAATATATTTTCTATTTGGTTTTAAATTCTTTTACTATGAAAGGGATGATTTTAACATTGTATTTAACTGTATGACAGCATGTTTCTTTAAATGTTAATTGATTTGTTGATTCAATTGATTAATTGAAAGGTTACAAAAATCGAGGTGTATGCTCAGAAGATCTGATGAAGTTTGAGTGCTACCCTTACGAAAACGTGTGGTGATATTTAGCAACGTTAATGTATTAACAGTGAAAACGTGTTGTGGCAGTTTTCTACATTAAAACTTGGTTTTAACTGGAAGCTTCATTCCCAGCTCATTATTCACAGGAAACATGTCGTAGCAGTTTCTTGGTTTGTGTTTGGAATTCAGCTGTGGTTTGCTGCACTTGTTGACTGGTTTGTGTTGTTTTTTGTTGCCTTTATACCAGCCATACTCCTTTTTTGTTGTTAGTTTGATTCATGGAGGACTGTCCAGGCAGTACCACACCCACCGGACGAAACAAGGGCCATAAGGGTTCCGAGGTGGGAGAATTCCGCAAGATTGCGGGACAACTTACTCAACTTATAGACTTACTAACACCAATAAGTCAAGGATTGTCAGTTTTGTTCGCTAAGGCTTCCAACCCTTCTGGAAATGGTATTGACAACTTACCTACCAGCAGACTGTTACCCCCGGGACAGGACAATCATGGTACGGCTCCAGGTATACCAGCTGAGAGTTCCGGAAGCGGTAACACAAATTTTCAGGTTACACCAAATATTTTGTGTGTAAGTGATGGCGGTTTAGGCAGAATACCATCTACATCTTTAGTGCAAGAAAGGAACACACCAGGGGACTTCTATGACTGGCTTAACCAACAAGTACCCTTTCAGCTTCCTGAGGGTACTCATACGAGGTCTGAAACCAACGACACCTACAGGGAAACACTGGACAAATTACAGACTGCCTTGTTAAGGTACAAGACTTTACATTTAGATAATGTGTATTTGTATCAGTGTTTAAGTAAACACATTGTACCTAAGGGATTAGGAATTTTCAAATATCCCAATAATGTTGTGGAAGGCAGTGAATTCCACAAAGAGTTGCTGAATATTTTTAATGTTTGTGGCTTAGAAATTGTTCAAGCTATAATTAGAAACAATGAAAGGGAAATAAGCAAACTTAAAGAATTAATTGATTTGTATAATGAGCGTATCACATCAGACTTCATGTTTAGTATTGAAATTGAAAAGAATAGATACTACGACATTAGGGTTCAAATTGATAAGAAATGTGACAATATAATCAAAAGAAAATATAAAAAGCTTGAACGTGATATTAGAGATTATAATGATGGAATACAATACCCAGCACCCCTACGTACCCATTATAGTACATTTAATCAAGGAAGGGATACACATCCGAATGCCCCATCCTCCAATAGGGGAGTTTATGAGGATACAAGGGAACAAGCAGGTGGTCCAAATTTTAATGACAACAACCCTGAGCCCCTTTCTCGTAGGTCTGAAAGAATTCGTAACAAGAATTTAAATGGGAACAACAACCATTTTTTCAGGGGACAATACCAGCAGAGGGGAGGGGGATACAACAGGGTCTGGCAACAGTCTTAGAATTAGATATTAGTAAAGAGCAAGGGGATGGGTATGAAATAGTTACCCAAGCTGGATTTCATATTTATAATTATAGCCACTTGGAGGTGACAAGAATTTTTTAGCCTTTTTACTAAAGGCTTCAAATTTGTACCTAGTCAGAGTAGCAATTTAGCTCGGACTATTTTGGATGTTAAAATCTTCATTAGAAAATTAAATTTGGAAAATATGTTTGGACATAATTCGATGGTAATATCCAACAATTGACTTAGAAAACACAGTACTTTCAATCCCCTATACACCCTCAATTGAAAAACTTAGAAAGCAGCATTGAGAAAAGAATTAGAAATAAACGCACGGTTCATATGCGGGGGTCCAATTTGGAAGAGAATGAATGGATACTTCTCCAAACTCTGAGAAAAAATTCTAACATCCGGGTTATGGAGCCAGATAAAGGAGGGGGTATTATATTGATGGATAAAATCATTTATTACAGTAAGATGTATTCCATTTTGCAAGATAGTTCCAGATATAGTCAGGTGTCAATTAATGAAATTAATATTTCGTATAAAAAAATTGACCTGGCCCTTAAAGATTTGTTTGACCAGGGAGTTATAGATCATGACACATATTCATATCTGGAAACTTCAACACCTAGGGTGCCCTCGATATTCGGGTCCCTAAGGTTCATAAAGATGTATCCAATCCCCCCCTTAGACCAATAGTGGCATCTCAAGGATCCAAGATTTCCCCTTTATCCAAGTTTTTAGACTGGAAAATGAAAAACCTTTGGGGCAAAGACACCCATTTATTAAAAAACTCATGGGAGTTTTTGAGACGTATTACACCTGACTTGAAGGTAGCTAATTTCAAATTTGTTACAATTGATGTTGTTGACCTATTTTCTGTCATACCCCATGAGGAAGGGTTGGCTTGGATAGAGGAGGCCCTGAGGGGTACTTCTAAGGCTAGTGAACATTATATATTTATTATTTTAGAATTAGCCGAATTGTATTGAAAAATAATTTTTTGTATTTTCAAGGGGAATTTTACAAACAGGAATCTGGGGTGGCTATGGGAGTCCATTGTGCTCCCACTTACGCTGACATGGTTTTGTTTGCATGGGAAAAGAAATTTATCCATAACCGTAAATATGTTGAGTTTTGGAATTTTTACACCCGATTTCTAGATGACATATGTATTTTCTGGACTGGTACAGATTAAATCCTCCAGGAATGTATTAATTATATTAATCAGAGTACTACTTTTTTAAGGTTCACCTATCAAGTGACCATGGATTCCGTTAATTATTTAGATGTTTCTCTACATGTGACAGAGAATGGGTTTAAATCCAGTATATACAGGAAACCCACCTTCTCAAATACTTATATTAGATTTAGTAGTTCACACCCATTATATCAAAAAAAGAGCATAGTCAAGGGACAATATGTTCGAGCTTGTCACGTGACTTCTTGGGAAGTAGATTTTTTGGAAGAGTGTGACAAACTCAGGGAAATGTTCCTGCAGAGGGAATACCCTCTGAAATTAATAATGGATATACAAAGGGAGGTATGTGACAATATAACAAGGGAAATTTAAACCTGTTTTAGGGACTGGACTAATACAAACTACAGTACCAACAGATCCATAGCAAGGTGAAGCAGGTTTTACATATAATAATATGTTCATTACCAATTTTAGTGCTAATGCCTACACTATAAGAAATATAGCTGAAAGTGAATGGGCTAAATTTAATGAATATACGGATTTACTAAATTTAAAAGGGAAGACCATTAAAACAGTTTTTCGAAAGGGGTTCAATAAAAATAACTTATTAGAAGGTAACAACTCCCCTTCTATATTTTCCAATAAATCTAAGGGAACATATAAATGGGGGGCATGCCCACAATGTAAATATATTCTTCAACAACAGAAAGTATTTATAACAGCTAGGAAGAAATGGATAGAGGCTTATAATTATTCCAACTGCAATTCTCAGGGGCTAGTTTATGGAGCTCTATGTAAAGAGGGTGAAGGATTTTATATAAGCAAGACTGAGAGAACCCTCAAACGTAGGATATATGAACATATGAATGATATCCAGAAAGGCAATCCTAGAAATGCCCTATTCAAACACACTCTTTCATGCCCCCAAGCAAAATACCATTTCTTTGTGGTAGAAATGGTGTCTAGGGAATCGAGGGGAGGCCCCTGGGAAACTAGGTTGGAATTTAGAGAGACATACTGGCAAGTGGTATTTGAAGCTAACAAATACCCGGGTATGAATGAATATATTTCTATTGTTCCCTTGCTTAAGCTTAGAACAGCGAAATTGTGAAATAGGCATCAAGCAAAATATACACTTTATATATATTTTGTATAATTTTCAGTACTGTATTCTAATGGCAGTTTATATGATAATACAGTTTTATTTATCTGTTTAGTTTATATTTAAACATGAAAGTAATATATTTTCTATTTGGTTTTAAATTCTTTTACTATGAAAGGGATTATTTTAACACTGTATTTAACTGTATGACAGCATGTTTCTTTAAATGTTAATTGATTTGTTGATTCAATTGATTAATTGAAAGGTTACAAAAAGGGAGGTGTATGCTCAGAAGATTTTTTCATCTGATGAAGTTTGAGTGCTACTCTTACGAAAACGTGTGGTGATAGTTAGCAACGTTAATGTATTAACAGTGAAAACGTGTTGTGGCAGTTTTCTACATTAAAACTTAGTTTTAACTGGAAGCTTCGTTCCCAGCTCATTATTCACAGGAAACGTGTCGTGGCAGTTTCTTGGTTTGTGTTTGGAATTCAGCTGTGGTTTGCTGCACTTGTTGACTGGTTTGTGTTGTTTTTTGTTGCCTTTATACCAGCCGTACTCCTTTTTTGTTGTTATCTTGACTACTAGACTACATTTTTTTGTACTTTTTATCCTGCTGTCAGTTGATTATGAACACATTCCTGATGAACCAGTTCATTCATTCCACATTGTTGGTACTGAAAGAAGTCATCATTGGGGGGGGGGGGGCATCCGGGTGGTTTGAATTTTTTTCCTTACAGACTTGTCAGATAATGTGTGTGCCCAACTAAGCAGCCAAAGGCAAACATGCAGTAAGCTATCTCTCACTTCTCCAAAGACATTGCCAGCCATCAGCTCTGCCCCTTTCTTGAAACAATGTAATTGTTTTACTTTGTCTCCACCAGGGAACTCTTACTTCCTCATGTGCTCTCCAAGTACTAGAGCCTCTCCCACCATGGAACATGTGAGCAAGCCAAGCCACTTCTCTTCCTTCTTGCCAGGCTGCTCCAGTGCTAGGACTACTAACTGAAACCTGGTCCTCTGGGTCACAGCTGTGGCTCTGTCCCTCTGTATCACACAGGTAAATGACTGCGAGACTACTTTTTGGGGAATGTGCTCTTCACATGTCTTGCCACAGTATCCTCCTCCCAGCTACACATTTATTTGCCACTGAAACACTTCTCCCTTCTGCACTCCCTTGCAACTTTTTTATTTTGCTTGCATTACTTCTCATGACTTCTTTATATAAGTGATTCACAGACCATATTGTATATCCTGGCACAGTTACAGTTCTCTTGCATCTCATCTGCTCAAGTGGGTTCTGTTGACCTAATTCAAGTACACAAAGTGGGACATTTTTCATAACATTTTACAGTATAAACAATGCCCATAATCAATACAAAGGGCCGGTTGTCACTTTTTCCCAAAATAAAGGCTCACTCTTTCATACTTTAAGGACAGCTAACTCTATCAGTGCGGTTAATTCATTTTTTTACTATCCTTATGTAGCTGGGTTTGTTGTTTTCTTGTTTTTATGTTCTCTATAACATTTGGGTTGTCCATTGCTTCTTCCTCGCTCCCATTTCTTTCATTTTTGTCTCTCATGCAGACTCCACATAAAAGGTACCCAGCCAAGAATCAAACCAGAGAACCTCTTACTTTAAGCTGACAACACTATCCACTGCATAACTCTTTTTCTCTCTCCACAGTGGAAAGACTTGCATAAACAATAGAAAGCCCCCTGAAAAGCATTAGCAGCAGCAGTACACCACCCAGTATGGAAACAGAAGGAAATGTGACAATCTCACTTAATAAAGAGCCAGAAATTCACAGACAGACCACTCTGTCAAAACTGGTTCTAGACTCCCATCGACAGACTTTTAATGTAGCAACTATAGCCGCTCAGGCTCTCTGACTATACCTCTCAACTGTCCGTTATTTCATAAAAAGTCTCTCATTTTTTGCCTCATATTTTTGTCTTGTGCCTAATAACATTTTGATTTTCAAGTAAATCAGTGACGATTCCAGTCAATTAATAATGCAAGTCATTAGAATTTCAGTCATCTTACTGTTCAAAAATGCATGCTGATGCAAAACCTGTTACTCTACTAACCTTTTAAGTAAATTAGAGTTTGTTTGTGTCTTTCGGCTTTTCCCAGATAGGGGTCGGCACAGCGGAACTCCGGTCAGCTAATGATTAGCAGTTGATTTTTACGTACCGGCTTGCCAGGCCTGACGCACAACCTTCAACGAAGGTACGCCCTATTCACGCATGTCTCCATGCAGAAGACGCTCTAGCTGAGAATCGAACCGGACAGCGTCTTACTGTGAGGCGACAACGCTACCGCAGCACCACCACCGCGGGTTTTAAGTAAATTAGAGTAACAGTTTTATTTATGCTTTGCTGACAGGGTTAGTCCTACTAGGCCAATGGACACTTTTCAGGGAGAGCCAGAAATCTGGCCATGGCACCTGCGAAAAGTTCTGTACTCATTTCCAGCACTAGGTAACACCAGGGGCCCAGCACTAGTGCTTGGAGAAATCCAAGATGGAAAAAGGGGCAAACATCGCTGCTGGAGAACTTTTGAAGACAAAGTCAGAGAGAGATGGAGAGACAAAATCCGAGTTACAGAGTTGGAGAGTGATGTTCTGAATACAAAGGTACTGGAGAATTTAATGAAGGAAGGAGAACCAGATGAAGAAGAGGAGGCAAGCTGGAGTGCTGTAATGGATCGAGTGTTGCAGCAGCAGTCACATAAAGAAGCTTGTAATGTGCTAGAGAAGCACACTACAGACAGCTGGTATAATGGTTAAAATGTTTACCTCACAGACATAAGGCACAGGGTTTAATTCTTACCTTTGAAAGGGAAATTGGCCAGGCTTAAAATGGCTCACAAGGGCAACTACCCTAGTACTTGCCTAAGAATTTATGAAAGCAGAGGCATGCCTGGCTGATGGAGTAATCAGTTTTAAGAATGTGTCTCTACAACTGGGTAGTGTGGAAGACAGAAATAAATCAAAGAAAAAAAAAACGTAAGCAAGTATTGTAAGTCATGGAAAAAGAAGCAGTATACAAACTGAAGAGAGATGCTTGACAGGAACAGAAGCTTCAGAAAAAAAAATGGTAGTAAGCATACCTCTCAACCTCTTAGTGCAAGAAATCTGGACAAAGCCTAAAATAACGGGGGGACAAATGCCAAAAAAGAAGAACAGATTTTAAATATTGTTTTTATAAATGTATAAAGTTGCTAGAATGACAGGATTTATGTTAGCATTCATTTTCTGAAGAATAAACAAGGGAGTTTGGCATAATGGTTAAGGTGTTTACCTTACAGACACAACATGCAGGGTTTGATTCTCACATGGGGTAACTTGATAGGCTTAAAATGACCCACAAGGGCAGTTAGCCTAGTAGTACTCTATGAGCTGAAACTCAAATCTATGTCATTATTTACTGACTTCAGTTCTCAGTGATTTACCAGAAAACCACAAATTGTATGAGGAAAAGACCAAAATTATGAGGCACACACCTGGACAGTTAAGAGGTACGCTGGGAAGAATAATAAGTAAAACCAGTGTTCCTATTGACAGACATAACATTATAGACAATATTATGCTGCCTTTAGGATTTGCTATAAGACACATGACAGCTTCAATACATTTGGATCAGAAGACTTCTGTGAAGTAACTTTTGAAAGTTTTTCAGGTACAGGAATGTTTATGGGTGAAACAAAAAAAGAACACATCACCTTGAAAAGACATTTTTAAAACTTTGGTTTACAGTTAAAAAGAAAACTGACTGTGTAATTCAGAACTTAATAAATGGAGGAATTTGAACTTAGCACTTTTTTTCTGACAAAATGTGATAAAGTGGATGACAAAGAAAATAAATGATAACAGAAATGTATGAACAGGGGGATGGGAAGTGTGGGTTACACTAGATATGTATGATGGAGCATTACAGCATATTTCAAATAATACAATTAGTCAATGAGAAAAGAGCAAATGTTAGGTCATGGGTCCAAACAAAGGACATGATACTTTTGTGTGGATGAAAACCATTTGGTCTAGGAATGTACAAAAAAGATGTTGGCAACAAGGGGAACAATGTCAAACTGCTAGGGATTGTAGACCTTTTTGTAGAAAATGTAGAGTCTGGTCATTTTAGTTTGAATGTCCAGTAATACAAAAACCAAAAGAAAAATCTAGCAGTGCTAGACTTTCCACTGTGTGGTTCATTAAACCTCTTGCATTAGAGGAAAAGTACAGTTTTGTACCTACCATAAATGTAGATGTTCGAAGATCCACATTGCTGCAGTCCTTACTTATGGGTAGTCCGCTGTCCTCGGTCGGCCCGAATACCAAAGTATTAGGCTGACGTCGGTCATGGGCGCCTAGATCTGACATCAGAGCGTGAGGGTATAAAGGCGCATGACCGACGTCATATCCTCAGTCTTTTCTTGCCCCAGATGTCAGAAGGCCAAACCAGAAAGGCCACAGCCAAAAACAGAATACCTCCCAAAAACATGCCCAACAACAACCATCACCTAAAGTATAGCACCAAGTCAAACTACAGTGGGGAAGGAGGGAGGGTAAATTGGACTGCAGCAATGTGGATCTTCGAACATCTACATTTATGGTAGGTACAAAACTGTACTATGTTCTTCATCTCACATTGCTGCAGTCCTTACTTATGGGTAGAATCCCAAAGCAACGGGAAAGGGAGGATGGTAAAAATCATAAAGCATTAGGGGCCGCTAAAATGCCCTGTAAAATAGCAGTGGCAAATCCGGCCCTAGACTTAGAATAAAGAGGAAGGTGGTAATGTTTAGAGAAGGTATGCACTGAACTCCAAGTAGCTGCCTCCAAAATGTCTTTTGTAGCTACCCCCCTTAGAAAGGCCGTAGAAGTAGCAGTAGCCCTAGTGGAATGAGGCCTGATTCCAGCAGGAATCTCCTTACCATGATGGGAATAACAGAAAGAAATACAAAACCCAATCCATTTAGAAATAGTTTGTTTTGAAATAGGTTTACCCTGTGAACCCAAAGCAAAAGAAACAAACAATTGCTGAGACTGTCTGAACTCCTTGGTTCTGCTCAAATAATAACGCAACTGCCTGTGAATATCCAAAGTATGCAAAATTTTCTCCCCTTTATTTTGGGGGTTTGCATAAAAAGTAGGCAAATGAATAGTTTGATTTAAGGCCACACTAGAAACCACTTTAGGCATAAAGGAAGGGTTAGTACGCAAAGATACCCTATCCTTATGAAAAATCAGGAAAGGCTCCACTGCCATGAGGGCCTGTAATTCAGAAACCCTTCTTGCAGAGGTAATGGCCAACAAAAAAGCAGTTTTCCATGACAAATACTTTAACTCGGCAGTAGCTGCAGGCTCAAAAGGTTGTAGAGTAGGGCTCAAAAGGTTGTAGAGTAAGTTTTTCCAACACAAAATTGAGATCCCAAGCAGGAGTAGGAGCTCTACGTGGGGGTCTTATATTCTTTGCCCCTCTAAGAAATTGCTTAAACCAAGGATGAGAGAACAAAGGAGGGTCACAATCATAGTGAGCAGAAATGGCTGCAGCATGGACCTTTATTGAGGAGAAAGACAAACCCTTGTCCAATAACTCAGTAAGATATTGAAGAGCAACACTTAAATCAGGTTTGGAGACATCAAAGTCTTTTCCTTTGCTCCAAATAAAAAATCTCCTCCATTTATCAGCGTAAACCTTCCTGGTACTAGGCCTCCTGGCCTCCAAAATAACATTCAAAACTTGTTGTGGAAGCTGAGACCCTCCAGAGTCTAAAACAGAATATGCCAGGCTGTTAGATGCAGAGACTGAATCTTGACATTGAGGAAGTGACTGTCCTCTTGAGACAAAAGGTGCAGAATCAAAGGCAGAGGCCATGGAGGTTCTCGTACTAAACTCCTCAGTAGTGGGTACCAGTGTTGTCGAGGCCAATCCGGTGCTATCAAAATCATGGTTGGCTTGTCTTGTCTGGCCTTCAAAAGTACCTTGGGAAGAAGAGGCAGAGGTGGAAAGGCATATACATGCAGATTGTTCCAACTGAATGATAGAGCGTCCACCTTCCAAGCTGTGTGATGAAACATTTTTGTGCAAAACTTTGGCAACTGGTAATTTAGTGGAGAAGCGAACAGATCTATGTCTGGAGTTCCCCATAACACTGTCAACTGTTGAAATACATGAGGATCCAATTTCCACTCGTGAGGATCCACTATTTGTCTGCTCAATACATCTGCTAAGGAGTTCTGTGCTCCTGGTAGAAACCTTGCCTGAAGATTGAGGTGTAGATTGAGAGCAGTTTCCCACAGAATCATCGCTTGCCTGCAAAGAGGGTAAGAATGGGTTCCCCTGCTTGTTGATGTACCACATGACAGTAGTGTTGTCTGTTTGAATCAACACCTGCCCTGGGTGAAGTAAATCTTTGAAAGCCATCAATGCAAACTGGACTGCTAACATTTCCTTCAAGTTGATATGCAAATGTTGGAGTTTGACAGGCCACGTGTTTTGCACCCATTTTCCATTGAGGTGTGCTCCCCAAGCCTTGTCCGAGGCATCTGTCGTTAGAATCTGACTCGCCTCTGGCCGGGTCACAGAGAGTCCCTTGTTTAGGTGACATTCCTGAGCCCACCACAAAAACTCCTTCTGAATGCAAGGTATTATCTGAATGACAGTGTCTAGATCTTGGCAGTGCTGTGTCCATACATTTTGAGATACCATTGAAGCTTCCTCATATGCAATTTGGCATTGGGAAGCACCAGAATACAAGATGCCATGAACCCCAAGGCTTGAAGGACTGTCCTTGCAGTCAGCCTGGACCGTGGAGACATTTGATGGAAATAAAGAGATAGGCTTCTTTGTTTGTCCGGGGTCAAAAAGGCCATCTGGGAAGCTGTATTCAGTCTCACACCCAGAAAGCACATGTCCTGAGAGGGTACTAGACTGGACTTTGTTTCGTTCACAGAATACCCTAGGCATCTTAACACTGCCATCACATACTGTAGATGATGAAGAAGTTCGTCCTTTTCTTGTGCAATAATCAGGCAGTCGTCCAAATAAGGATAAATCTGTATTCCTCTTAGTCTGAAAAATGCTATCACTGGAGCCAGAACCTTTGTGAACACTCTGGGCAGTAGATAAGCCAAAGGGCAATGCAGAGAACTGATAATGTAAATTTCCAGCCAAAACGCAGGAACCTCCTGCAACTGGGCCTGATAGGAACATGAAGGTAAGCCTCTTTGAGATCCAGAGTAACCATCCAGTGATCTTTTCCCAACAGAGGTAAAAGTTGTTGTAAAGTCAGCATCTTGAACTTTGGAATGTCCAGGTAAGTGTTGAGGATAGATAAATCCAAAATTGGTCTCCACGTGTTCCCTTTCTTCGAACTAGAAACAGGCGAGAATAAAATCCTAGGCCCATTTCTGACAGAGGAACTGGCTGTATAGCTCCTATTTGAAGAAGTAAAGAAATTTGTCTGTGAGCCTCTATCCTTTGCCGAGGAGGGACGTCTGGCATGCCTTTGAAAGGAGGCATGGTATGGAAATAGAACTTGTAACCTCGGTTTATAATGTCCAATACCCATTTGTCCTGGGTGACTAAATGCCAATTTTGCTTGAAAAGAGCCAACTTTCCTCCCAAAGGAGCTGCCAGGCAAGAAGAATCTGGCAGCTGAAAATGCAGGTCATTGGGCCTGTTTACGAAAGGACTGGCCCCTGCCCTCACCAGCAGATTGAGCAGGCGAACTCCATTGTCTCGGCCTGAAGGTACTCTGAGCTCTGCCCCTACCACGCCTAGATCTACCCCTAGACTGAGAATCAGAAGAAGGGTACGTCCACCCCTTAGTAGGCCAATTTCTACTAAACTTTGGAGGTTGTACCTGCAAAAAATCTTTAACAGTCTGCATAGACTTAGCCTTGTCTACCATTTTCTTTAAGACTGACTCCACAGGAGGACCAAACAAAACTTCAGCCTGTAAAGGGGCATCCAGAATTCTAGACTTAACATGCTCAGACAAATTCTGATCCTTAAGCCAGGCGTGCCTACGAATAACTGAACCAGTGGCAGCCACCCTAGAAGAAGCCTGTAAAGCATCAAAACCACATTGCAAAGAGTGCTTACCCACCTGTTCAGAAACATGCACTAAATCCTGCAATTCTTTACACTCTATGCCCTCTGCCAAAGCATCCACTTTAGATCTTAGCTGAGAAAGGAGGAAATTCTGATACTTCAACATATGAAACTGGCAGTTCAAAGCTCTCATTGCTAAAGTAGAAGAGGTATACACTTTCTTGCCCCATCTATCCAAAGCTCTAGCTTCCTTATCCAGAGGAACCGGATTCCTAACAACAGAGGCTCTAACACCCTTAGGCCCCTGACTAATAGTTTCTGGGTCCGCCCTAGGACTCTTATACAGATATTTATGAGCCTCAGGCACCCTGTAATACCTGTCCGGTTTAACTGGGGCAGGAGGCACAGAATCTGGATTAAGGGAAGCTTCCGAGAAAACATCTGAAACAACATCCAAAACCGGAGGTATAGCTAAGGGTCTATGCTGTGGTAAAAACAAGAACTCCCTAAGTCTCTTCCGTGAATCAGAGTAATCCTGTCCCTCCCACTTAAAATGCTCCCTCATGGAATGCAGAGTTTCTGAAAATGAAAAATCCTCTGGAGGAGAAGCAGAAGGAGTGGAATCCTCTGCATCAGAATCAGAATAAGGAGGGAAATCTTGAATGTCTTCAGCAGAAGACTCTGAATCATCTGAGGCCTGCTCCAAACTTTCCAACTCTGGCTCCATCCTGGGCCTCTTATCAGGAGGGGGCATAGAACCTCTAATTAAAGTAATCAAATCCTCTGCCATTTTAAGCATGTGCTTTTTAGGCACAGACCCTGAAGAACCAGAACTGACACCAGAGGAAGGCAAGACAGACCTGCCCTTAGAAGGAGCCTTAGAAACAGTAGCAGAAGGCCTAACCACCTTAGGCATAGAAGGGAGAATAGTAACCTGAGAGGCCCCTTCAGCCTGACCTGCCTCCTGAGAGGCCACATCCTGTAAAATCAAAGTTTCCCCCTGGGACTCAACAGAAACTTCAGCCGGATCCACCTGTTCAGCCGGATCACCTGTTCAGCTGTGGCTTCTAAAGGTCCGGCGTCCGAAACGACGAATCATCCTGCCTAGACTTTAAAGATTTGTCTTTGCGCTTCTTAGTAGAAGCAGGCGTCGGAACATCCGACGGCATATTATAATTACACCTCTTGCCAAAGACTAACCTAGCACAATCTAACCTCCGTTTTATAGTGCGCTTATTAAACCTAGCACAAAACCGACACCCGACTACGTCGTGCTCCGGTCCCAAACAAGGAATACAAAGCGAGTGGTAATCCCTATGCGGTATCTGTTTCCCACAAGAAATACAATTATTCACTTTTTCTGACATCCGGTAAGTAACTGAGGCAAGAAAAACAAAAATATTCCCAACGGGTACTTAGCCCAACTTGGTATCGGTCTGAAACTCCGAAAACGAAAAATTTCAGAACGCCGAACGGCACTTGCAACGCTGCTTCTGCATCGGACCATGCGGCAAAAAAGACTGAGGATATGACGTCGGTCATGCGCCTTTATACCCTGACGCTCTGATGTCAGATCTAGGCGCCCATGACCGACGTCAGCCTAATACTTTGGTATTCGGGCCGACCGAGGACAGCGGACTACCCATAAGTAAGGACTGCAGCAATGTGAGATGAAGAACATCATGGGATATATGCAAATGACCCTTTAAGGACATCATGTGTTTCAGCTACATGGCAATTCTGAATGTCCATGCCTTTTATCTTTTTAAGTCTATTTATAGACAAATTTTGGTCAGTAAAGCCAAACTCCACTACTGTGGACATGCATGTTTCAGCCTTGCTATGGCATCAGCACAGCATAACTAATACAAAAAGGAATGGTACATGGAAAAGAAATTGAGAGGGAAGAAGGCAATATGTAGAAAACAATATTCAGGAAGAAAGTGAAATAGCTGATTTAGGTGAGGATGAAATAACAGAAATATGACAAGGTAAAGAAAAACATCAGTGGGAAGGAATAACAGTAGAAGACATTCTGATACAGACAGAAAATAATTATGATAGGTCGGTAAGCGAAGAAGAGGAAAATGGTGACTCAGAAGCATGAGGAGAACAAGAGTTGAAAGATGTTAAATCTAGTGCAGAGAGGGCGAAATGAAGAAAGAGAAAAACAAGAACAAGAAAAAAGACGCAAAAAAGGGACTAAATGTGAATAGTATAAGAAATGAAGTGAGGAGTTTAAAGATTGTTGAATGATGCAAGAAAAAACAGAAGTATTACGTTTACTGGACAGAAGATGTGTTACGCAAGAAAAAGGAAAAAAATGCAGCTCTTTGAGGAAAAGATAGATAGGGGTATTAATAAGAGAAGATGAAGTAAAAATACTGGATGCAACCACCATAAACCAGGAAGGGTGATGATATGTGACTTAAAAAGAATGGAAACTGTGTAAGGGAAATATAAATACATGTGAATACAAACATGCTGGAAAGAAAAAATATTTGAAGAACTAGAAAATATGGGATAGTAACAAGTCAGTAGTAATGACTGGGGAGGTTAACTGTAAGGTAAAAAAAGAAAAACAAAAAGTAACACAAGTTGTAAAGGTAGTAAAATAATGATTCAATATGGAAACTTGAAGCTAGGAAAAAGCAGAGTGGGTTTATACAAAAAGGGTATTTTTAAAACAGACACAGATTATGTTATATATTTAGCTGACATGAAGGAAGTGGCAGGTGATTTTTCAAATCATACAGTAATATGGGCTGTACTAGGTGACAATGAAGAAATCATAAAAGAAGGTAAAGGAATAAAATACTTAACAGGGGATGTAAGTAAAAATAAAGAAATAAAAGAGGAAAGTAGACATTATGTCAGGAACACACGACAAAGCAAATATTTTATGAAAATTGGACAAAACAATGGGTAGTGTTTAAAGAGAAATGTCAAAAGGCTTTTTTTGTCAACAGAGAGAAAGGTAAAAGAGAAGTAAAGTCGGACATGAAAATGTGATTAACGATTTTGAGAAAGGAATGAAAGAAGGAAATAATAGACTAAGAGAAATATAAAAGAAACTGTATAAGGAAAATAAGAACAAATAAGACAGTGTTGTATAGACAAATATTTTTAAAGGGAAAGAAGGAAGAAGTTTCAAAATAATCCTCAAAAATTCTGGGCAGGTATAAACAAACTACTGCATCCAGGACAAACCACCACTCCACCTCCCTCAGTCTCTACTGATAAACTGCCAAAGGATGTTGCTAACACCTTTAATAGTTTCTTTACGGAATCTATCCAAGCCCTAGATAGCCAGTTACCCCTGGACTCCACTAACACCCAGGATACCACTCTCAGTACCCAGTCCTCCTTTAGCTTCCAACCTGTCTCTACATCATTCATTCGTACTCTAATCAAAAAACTAAAACCTACCACCCTAGCCAGTGACCTTCTCCCTGCTGAGTATTTACAAATAGCCGTAGATTCTATAGTATTCCCAATTTCCGTTCTAATTAATTGGTCCATATCTGAAGCCAATGTCCCCTCTATCTGGAAAATATCCTGTGTCATACCTCTCCATAAAGGTGGTAGCTCTGCTAAATTATCTAACTATAGACCCATATCCATCTTGTCATCACTGGCAAAAATTATGGAAAAGTGTGTCCACAAAGAACTTCTGCACTTCCTAATCCAGAACAATCTACTGGCTAAATCTCAGCATGGCTTTAGACCACATCACAGTACCACCACAGCCCTCTTCACCTTCACTAATGATATAAACCATAACAGGAACAATAACAAGATATCCTCAGCCCTTTTTTTGAATCTCTCTAAAGCTTTTGATATGGTTAACCACCATCTACTGATCCACACCCTGAGAAAAATGTCCCTAGGTCATCACTCCCTTCAATGGTTCCAATCCCATCTCCACAATAGATAACAAGCCGTAATATGGCAGAACAACCTATCCAACCTCCTACCCAACACCCTAGGTGTCCCCCAGGGGTCTATTCTGGGACCACTGCTGTTTTCCATTTTTATTAATGATCTCCACACTACCATTCCAAAGGTTAACTGCATTCAGTATGCAGACGGCTCCACGCTGATCTGCACTGGTACCACCCAGGGTGAACTGCAATTAATTACTCAGTGTTATTGCCTCACAGCAAGAGGTTCTCCCATTCGATTCTCGGCTGGAGTGCAGGGGGTGCCTTCTGTGTGGAGTCTGCATGTCCTCCCCACGGTTGGGTGGACGTTCGAAAGACATGCGTAAATGGGCATACCTTCGTTGAAGGTTGAACGTCGAACTGGCACCTCGGCGTTCATGAAAATCTACTGCCAATCATTAGCAGACCAGTGTTCCACTGTGGCGACTCCTAACCGGGAAAAGCCGAAAGACAACAACAACTTTCAACCTAGTTGAAAATTGGCTTAGATGTCTGATTCTAAATCCCAGCAAAACAAAGCTACTACTTTTTTCCCCCACCCAAAGATCTCCGGTGATATCTTTCTCCATTAAGTCTAACAATGGCACCATAATCTCCCTAGATGTTCACACAAAACTCCTTGGGGTAACTGTAGACAACAATCTCAAATTTGACACATTAATAAAACGATCAAATCCATTAATAAAAAACTGGGCTCACTACATAGAATAAAACTATTCTTAACCCCACCTGCTAGGACTGCCATTGCCCGCTCCCATCTGCTCTCCACCCTCTTCTATGCTTCCCCTTTACTTGCCAACTTAAATAAAACTGAACTTAACAGATTCTCTGCCTGCAATAATAGCATAGCTAGGTTTGCCACAGGCCTGCCCTACAGAACACATCACTGCATACACCTTAAAAATCTAGGCTGGCTAGAGCTAACCAGGCAGATTCAGTATAACCAAATTATTGTGCCTCACAAAGTACTTAACCAACCTGAAAATACACCTGCTTTGAAAAATATCATCTATCCCCACACCAGCCTCAGACCACTTCGCTCATCCTATAGACTTATAGTACAAACCACCAAATCTAACAACTCAGCTGGGGACTCCATGTTTGCCAACTCTGTAGGCAAAACTTGGAACTTGGTACCTGCTGACATTACAACACACACTACCCTATCTCAATTCAAGAAAACCCTCAAGAAGTATTTCAAGACTCAATGGCTATGTCCTTGCTCCATGCCTGACTAAATATTTGGTAACACTGGTGTACCAGTATTATATTGTTATTTAAATCTACTGTATTGTAAATTACTTAATCAGATGATAAGCATGTTAGATTATATAACTTACACTCCGTGTGACTATTAGATTGTGTTAAATTGCTTGAAACTGTTCTTTATTGTAAATTATGTCAGTTTTGCCTGTACTACTTCCTTTGGAGCTTTCTTTATTGTATATTATGACAGCTTTGCCTGTATTACTTCCTTTGGAGCTTTTCTCCCCGGGCCTCTGCTGAACCTGGACATGTATCCAGTCAGACTATCCCGGTCAACAAATGTGAAATAAAATAAAATAAAAGTTTCACATGTTTTAGGAAAGGAGGTAAAAAGATGAGGGGGAAAGATGGGTTAAATGGTAGATGAGAATGGGGTAGTAAAATGTAGGCAATATGAAATTACGGAGATAATAAAAATCTTTGTACAAACAATGCAATAACAGGTTAGATGCTGAAAGGGGAAGTGGAAAGTAAAGAAATTTTCAGACAAAGCAAAATGTTAATCAGAAGAAAGAACTGAATTTGGAAAGAACTGGAAGAGGTTATAAAAGAAGGGAAGGAAGGGACAGAAGATGATAAGACATGAGATGTGACTAAATTTATATGGAAGAAACAAAACAAAACATATTCAGAGGTAGAGGCAAATACTACTAAGGAATACTGACTATAAAGTCTTTATGAAAATAATGCAAAAATAATATGGACTGTTTTGGAACAAGCGCTAGGAGAAGTGGTATAGAGAGCAAAGGAAAAACAAGTGAAGAAAATGTTATTAATAATAAAATAAGTAATAAATGCTATTTTAAAGGAGAATAAGGTTAGTTGCATGTAGTATAGCAAATGCATTTGACTCAAGGCACGAAGCAATGTGGGATACTTTTAAGGGCCTGTGGACCTGAGAGAAAAAAGTAACAGTGATCCTATATTTTAGAAATTTTGCAAAATCTGTAAAAGACAGGGGAATGGAGCAACCTAATAAAAGCAAAAAAAAAAAAAAAAAAGATATATGGAGGACTTAATTATGCAAAAACTGAAGGAAGATGAGACTTGATTAATAGCTAAGATAGGAAAGACAAGATAAAAACAGTTATGTACAAGCAATCATCAGGGAAGTCTCTGGGAGCAGATGTATTCCTGTTGAAATCTAGAAATTGGAAGGGAAAAAGAGGTAAAGATCTACAAGATTTTTAACAATGTTTTAAAAGGGGAGAATACCTGCATCTTGGAAGACAGCTGTGCTGACTGTATTAGCAAATGACAGTAAAGACATTTCAAATTCAGCTTCATATGAGACCATTTCAATTTTAAAGTATGCTATAATGCATTTATGTCTGTATTAGCTATGAGGATGGCAAAAGTGTTGCCAAAATTTGATAGCTATTGATCAATGTGCTTTTTTTTTTTTTTTTGGAGGGGCGGCAAACATTTAACAATATTAATAAAGTACAGTCGTGTAAGTAAAACTACAATAATAGTAGATGTTTGAATGATCACTGCAGCAGATATAACACTTGATCAGTTTCCAAGGTTTAAGAGCACATTCCATGCACCCAGACTGCTGAGAGCACAAGCAGACCTAAATATAATCAGTGGTCTGGGACTTCCAAAATAGATGCACAGTGATCAACAGCTTAATTTCAACTCTTCCAGTGTGAAAAAACAGAAACTGAGAAATAAGAGGTAGTAATTCTGCCAGCTTGAGTACATTTCAGTTACTGACTATTGAGTACACTACCTGGATGTCATCAAAGAAAAAATGTAGAAAAATGAAAATCAACTAGGAAAAGAAAAAGAAATACTGATTGGGAAGAATCCTGCCGCTGTTCAGCAAAAATCGGTTAAAGCTTCAGCTTTGGTACAAGCAATATCATCTAGTAATTCAAATGAAAAAATAAATCAAATGCACTCAGAGCTGATTAAAATAAATGAAACACTGAAGGAGTAGATCAACTCAAATAACAAAAGGCTGGAAAAATTAGAAGAAGCTTTAAAGAGAAATACAGATGAGAAGATAAAGCTGCAAAAATCAGAGAATCAAATTAAAAAAAGGCTGTCTGAGTATGAAACTGTCAAGAAGAGATAATTAAAAAAATGGCAGAATTAGATGACAGAGCACATAGGGAAAATCTGAGATTTTCTGCTGTACCAGAGAAACTAGAAGGAATAGACTGCAGAAGTTTTATGGTGCACAAATAAACAACTGGACTGGTATTCCAGAACAGGAACTGCTAACTGAAAGGGCACACTCCGTGTATGCTACAAATATGGCCATGAGAAAGCATTTAAGATCTTTATTAGTAAAGATGCAAACCTACCAGCAGAAAGACTTGTTCCTGACAAAAACTATGGCAAACAGGCAAAGTATTAAAATTTAAAGACAGCAGAGTGTTTGTGGAAAATACTAGAGAATATACAGAGAAAGACGTTGGCGAAGAAGAAGTGTGACTGTCAGAGAGATGAAGAAAGTAGACAGGAGTATAAGGAGTTGAGGTGCATGGCAAAGAGAGAGGTGGCGAAGGCTAAGGATAAGGCGTATGAAGAGTTGTATGAAAGGTTGGACGCTAAGGAGGGAGAAAAGGACCTGTACCGACTGGCTAGACAGAGGGACCGAGCTAGTAAAGATGTGCAGCAGATAAGGATGATAAAGGATAATGAGGAAAATGTACTCACAAGTGAGGTGAGTGTGTTGAGCAGATGAAAAGAGTACTTTGAGGGGCTGATGAATGAAGAGAATGAGAGGGAAAGAAGGTTGGATGATGTGCGGATAGTGAATCATGAAGTGCAGTGGATTAGCAAGGAGGAAGTAAGGACAACTATGAAGAGTATGAAGAATGGAAAGGCTGTTGGTCCAGATGACATACCTGTGGAAGCATGGAGGTGTTTAGCTGAAATGGCAGTGGAGTTTTTAACTAGATTGTTTAATGAAATCTTGGAAAGTGAGAGGATGCCTGAGGAATGCAGAAAAAGTGTTTTGGTACCGATTTTTAAGAATAAGGGTGAAGTGCAGAACTGTAGTAACTACAGAAGGATTAAATTGATCAGTCACAGCATGAAGTTATGGGAAAGAGTAGTGGAAGCTAGGTTAAGAAGGGAGGTGATGATTAGTGATCAGCAGTATGGTTTCATGCCAGGAAAGAGCACTACAGATGCGATGTTTGCTCTGAGACTGTTGATGGAGAAGTACAGAGAAGGTTAGAAGGAGTTGCATTGTGTCTTTGTGGACTTAGAAAAGTATATGACAGGGTGCCTAGACAGGAGTTGTGGTATTGTATAAGGAAGTCGGGAGTGTCAGAGAAGTATGTAAGAGTGGTAGAGGATATGTACGAGAGTAGTGTGACAGCGGTGAGGCCTGCGGTGGGAGTGACGGATGCGTTTAAGGTGGAGGTGGGATTACATTAAGGATCAGCTCTGAGCCCTTTTTTATTTGCAATGGTGATGGACAGGTTGACAGATGAGATCAGACAGGAGTCCCCGTGGACTATGATGTTTGCAGATGACATTATGCTCTGTACTGAGAGTAGGGAACAGATGGAGGAGACCCTGGAGAGATGGAGAGATGCTCTAGAGAAAAGAGGAATAAAGGTCAGCAGGACTAAGACAGAATATATGAGTGTGAATGAGATGGAGGATAGAGGAATGGTGAGGATGCAGGGAGTAGAGGTGGCAAAGGTGAATGAGTTTAAATACTTGGGATCAACAGTTCAGAGTAATGGTGAGTGTGGAAGAGAGGTGAAGAAGACAGTACAAGCAGGGTGGAGTGGGTGGAGAATAGTGTCAGGAGTGATTTGTGACAGACGAGTACCAGTAAGAGTGAAAGGGAAGGTCTACAAGAGGGTAGTGAGACCAGCTACGTTATATGGGCTGGAGACAGTGGCATTGACAAAAAGGCAGGAGTCAGAGCTGGATGTGCAGAGTTAAAGATGTTAAGATTTGCACTGGGTGTGATGAGGGTGGACAGGATTAGGAATAAGTATATTAGAGGGTCAACCCAGGTTGGAAGGTTTGGAGACAAAGCCAGAGATTACGTTGGTTTGGACATGTGCTGAGGAGGGATGCAGAGTATATTGGGAAAAAGATGCTAAGGATGAAGCTGCCAGGTAACAGGAAAAGAGGAAGGCCTAAGATAAGGTTTATGGGTGTGGTGAGAGAGGACATGCAGGTGGTTGGTGTAACAGAGCAGAATGCAGAGGACAGGAATAAATGGAAACACATGATCCGCTGTGGCGACCCCTAACAGGAGCAGCCAAAAGATGAGTGTTTGGGGAAAATGAGTGATTCACTATACACTAGCCATAAGAGAAACACATTTATTCCAGTAATTAGGGAATGTCAAGAGGTAGGTGTGAGAGTCAAGCTGCTATATCCAGCTGTCTTCAGAATACTTTTTTCCTGGATGATCAAAGTCATTTTTTGATGCAGAACAGGCTGAGGAGAAAATGTAAACGTCTGTCCAACAAAAAAATGAGCCATCTAGCAGAAGGGGACTCTGCTTCACATTCTTCTGATAATAAAGCACAAAGAGAGACTTTGCCAGTAAAACATTTTCCTCTGTTCTAAAGGAAAATGCTTGAGAGACAGCAAAAAGGATTTGACCAGAAGAAACAGGAGCCCAGTGGAATTAAACCAGAATCTGGAGCTGAGCTGGGGGATAGAGATGAACAGGAAAAAGACCAGAAACGTGGAAATTAGTGAATAAATGTAAGACTCCAAAGCATCTTGACTTTGTTAAACTTGTCAGGAACTGAAAGGCATTTGCCTCACTTCATGTCATTAAAGTCTGGAAGGACTCTGACTGGAGGGGAGGAGGAAGGAAAAAAGGCAACTGTAAGTAAAAAATTTATTTTCTTAACAGTATTTCTATGAAACGTTTCAGAATATAAACTGCATACTTCATAGTAAAGTATTTTTAGATGTTCATGTATGTGACAAAGTTAACCACGTATTAAAGTTAGCGTTACAGTTCTCCAGTGCTCAAGTATTCAACAACAATATCACTCTGTTATACTCTACGGCATTAACAAAATCATTTATTAAAGTAAACTTAGTGATTTCAAAAACATTTTTTAAAGAGTTTTTATAATTTATTATTTAATGTGGGTTAATTGATTAACTGAATGTGAAGGTTAGATAAAAGGAAATGATCACAGAGGTACAGATAAACTCTGAAGAAGTCCCAAGACAGTTATATGTAACAAAAGAGCTAAGTTTCTGGTTAATTTACTTTAATCATTGATTTTGTTGATGTCATAGAGTGTCACAGAGGAATATTGTTGAATACTTAAGCACTGGAGGACTCACAACTGCAAGCTAACTTTAATACATGGTCAAGTTTCTTGTGGTTGGTTACTAGCGATTATTTGTTATGTGATAAAGTTATTGAAGTAAACAGATGCCTCTTTCTTCTCTTTCTTTCTTCTTTTTTGTATTAAGAAATGTACGCATTACAGTGCAATAAGACAAGAAAAGTTAGACAAAACATGTTTAAGTTAACAGATTAATCTTGGGTTGTGAGGTGGGAGATGGGGTGTAAAATTACACAGATCATAATATATCTAGACATATCCTGATATATTTTCTCTTACTATTAAATACCTGAATGTCTGGATTAAGACCTTTAGCTTAATCCAATAGCACATTTTGTAAGTAGAAACAAGTACATATGAGAACACTAAATATAATGAAAAGTTTTCCTTTAGCAATAAATGTTTCAGCTTGTCTTTTAGGCTGCAACAGAGGACTACATTTGTCTTTTTTCTCTTTTTCCATGGAGACAAGCTGATAATAGGGCAATAAAAGTCAGGGCACTGGTTTCAAGGACAAAAGTTAATGACTTCTGAAGGTATGCAAGCAGTTTTCAGATCTGGGGAGGGGGAATACAGATAAAAACAGTAAAGACATCAATTAGTGTAAGTAGAAGCATAGGCAATAACATGCGTCTTAGCATGGATAACCTCAATTTCAGGTTAACTAGGGACTGTGTTAGCAGCTATCTATTTGGAAAGTAGAGTTGTGTATACTTACCATAAATGTAGATGTTCGAGTGTATTCACTGTTGCAGTCATCACCTGTGGGTTATCCCTGCTGTGGTAGCCCTCCACCGGCCCGAATACCAGACTCATTGTTTTTCTGTGTTGGCTGCTGTCACTTGCTGGCTGACATCATGATGTCAGTGCTATAAAGGAAGACAGCCAACGCCATTACATCAGTTTTTCTTGCCCTAGCCAGTTAGAGGCCCAAGTAAATATGGTAACGTGGTCTAAAAGTTAAAAGCCACCATTAGAAACTTATGTCTTCCTAAAAACAGAAGATATAAGGGGGAAGCAGGGTGGGAAACCAGGAGTGCAACAGTGAATACACTCGAACATCTACATTTACGGTAAGTGTACACAACTGTACTATGTTCTTCGTGTTTCACTGCTGCAATCAACACCTGTGGGAGGATTCCCAAAGCTGAAGAGAGGGGTGGTAGGATTAGTAAAAGACTTAGGAATGGGTCAGCATGCCCTGCAGAACTGCAGAGGCAAACCCTGCCCTAGCCTCAGACAATAGAGGTAGGTGGTAATGCTTGGTAAAGGTATGGACAGAAGTCCAGGTGGCAGCTTCCAGGATGCCCCTGGTGGGAACTCCTCTGAGGAATGCTGTGGAAATGGGGACTGCCCTAGTGGAATGGGTTTGAATAGACTTGGAGGGGGGTTCCCATTCAATCTGTAGCAGAAATGGATACAGTATAATATCCATTTGGAAATGGTTTGTTTGTAAATGGGCTTCCACTCTGCCCCTGGGGCAAAGCTGACAAGTAGATGGTCTGTTTTCCCTGAAGGGTTTAGTACGGTCCAGACAGTATCTGAGCTGTCTCTGGATGTCTAGTGAGTGCAGAATTATTCCCCCTTGTTGTGAGGATTAGGAAAGAACATGGTAGATGTATGGCCTGGTTGAGAGTTACATTACATACCACCTTAGGCATAAAGGAGGGATTAGTCCTCAGGGAGACCCTGTCTGCATGGAAGATGAGGAAGGGCTCAATGGCCATCAGTGCCTGAAGTTCTGAAACCATTCTGGCTGAGGTGATAGCTAGGTGAAAAGCAGTCTTCCAGGACAGGAATCTTAGTTCTGCTGAAGCAGCAGGTCCAAAGGGAGGCAAAGTTATTTTTTTCCAAAACATAATTCAGGTCCCAGGCTGGAGTGGGTGGCCTTCTGGGAGGTCTGATATTAGAAGCCCCTCTGACGAATTGTTTAATCAAGGGATGGGAGAACAGGGGCTGTTCTGTATCAAAATGACCTGAAATGGCTGAGGCATAGATTTTTGTAGAGAAGGAGAGGCCACTATTAAGTAGCTCCGCTAGGTAGTCCAGGATAAGAGGGATGGAAGGTTGTGAAGTATTGCCCCCTCTGGACTGGCTCCAGGAGCAAAATCTTTTCCATTTTCCTGTGTAAGATTTTCTGGTGCTGGGCCTTCTGGCCTCTGTGATAATGTCTAGGACCTGTTTGCTTAACAGGGGCCCCTTGTTTGCCTTTAGAGTATTAGCCATGCTGATAGTTTGAGATTCTGCAAGTCTGGGTGCAGCATTCCCCCACCACCTGAGTTAAGAGGTCTGAGATCAGGGAAGCTCCCTAGGAGGCTGTAAGGTCAGGCAGCACAGTAAGCGTACCAGTGTTGTCTGGGCCAATCTGGAGTAATGAGGATGGCCTTTGGTCTCTCCTCCCTTATTTTGATCAGTACCTTCGGAATAAGAGGCAGAGGAGGGAATGCGTACACAAAGAGGGTGTTCCAGGGGAAGGTCAAGACGTCCACTTTCAAAGCTAGGTGGTGATATTCCCTGGTACAGAATTTTTCAGCTGATAGTTGAGGTGCGAAGCAAAGAGATCCACCTCCGGAGTCCCACATGCCTGAGTGATTTGTAAAAAGATTTTTCTGTGGAGCTGCCATTTGTGAGGGTCCAGTAAGTTTCTGCTTAAGTGGTCTACCAGGATGTTGTTGATCCCTGGTAGGTATTGGGCTATCAAGTGTAGTCCCATGGAACAGGCTGTCAGCCAGAGGTTCATGGCTAGCCTGCACAGAGGGTAGGATTGGGTCCCTCCCTGTTTGTTGATGTACTACATTACTGTGGTGTTGTCTGTTTTGATAAGGAGAACCCCTGGCTTGAGATGGGGTTTGAAGGATGTCAGAGCCTTTTGTACTGCCATAATTTCCTTCTGGTTGATGTGTAAGGAAAGATGCTGGGCATTCCAAAGACCTTGGGTGCACCTGCCTTCTAGGTGAGTGCTCCAAGCTATGTCTGAGACATCGGTGGTAATGGTCTGCCCGGTTGCGCGGAGGGTGAAGGAAAGACCCTTATTCTGGACACAAGCCCCAGCCCACCAGAGAAACTTGGCCCTTATACAGGGTATCAGAGGGAGAGAGGTCTCTAGAGGTTGAGGGCGCTGACACCAAAGGTTATTTAGGTACCACTGAAGTTTTCTCATGTGAAGCCTGGCCAGAAGAATTAGAAGGATGCAAGATGCCATGTACCCCAAGGCTTGCAAGAACTTCATTGCAGTGATGTGACTTCTGGAAGCCAGCTGAGTAAAATAGAGAGACAGGAAGCTCTGCTTTTCTGGGAATAGGAAGGCCATCTGGGATGCTGTGTCCTGCAGTGCTCCCAAGAAAATGATCTTCCTGGTGGGTATTTGCTTTGATTTCTTCTCATTGATGGTGTACCCTAAGGAAGTTAGGAGGGATTTGACAAAGAGGAGGTCCTTGAGGAGTTTTTCTTTGCAATCTGCCTGAATGAGGCAGTCATCCCAATAAGGGTAAAGTTGTACATTTTTCTGTCTGCAAAAGGCTATGGTCGGGGCTAAGCATTTGGTGAATACCCTGGGAGCAGTACATAAGCCAAAGGGTAGCACAGAGAACTGAAAGTGTTGTGAGCCAGCTCTGAAGCAAAGGAATTTTCTGCAGAATTCCCTTATGGGGATGTGGAGGTAGGCATCTATTAAATCTAGGGTAACTAACCAGGCATTTTTTGTCAGCATAGGCAGCAGCTGCTGCAAAGTTAGCATTCTGAATTTGGGGACTGCCAGGAAGGTGCTCAGAATGGATAGATCCAGGATGGGGTGCCAAGTGCCCTCTTTTCTGGCAACAAGGAATAATCTGGAATAAAAGCCTTTACCTGTTTGATCTAAGGGGACAGGTTCTACTGCCACTTGAGACATGAGAGTATGGACTTGTTTCAATGCCTCTGTTCAATGATTTGCAGGTATGTCTGGGTACCCTCTTGGAATTGGAGTTCGTTGAAGGAGAATTTGTACCCCTGAAAAATTATCTTTAAGACCCATTGGTCCTTTGTTACAGAAAGCCAATTTTCTTTGCAGAGGGAGAGCCTTCCTCCTAGTTTTTGGTGAGTGAAAAGAGGGCAGAGGGGGGAGAGGGAGCCATTGAGAGTTTTTGACAAAGAGGGATGGCTTAGAACTCCCTGCCTTTGGACCGGAAGTGGTCCACTGTTTGGTTCTCTGCTGTCCCTGGGATAGGAGTGCAGGTGGTCTGTCCCTACGGTAGCTTACCTTGCTCCTGTCTGCTAGGTGCAGGAAAGGACCAGTGTTTTGAGAATTCTTGCGCAACCTAGGAGGTTATGCCTGAAAGAAATCTTTTACTGTTTGCGTAGAATTTGCTTTGTCTTCCATCTTTTTAAGCACCTCTTCTGCTTTTACTCCAAATAAGTGGTCCTTATCCAAGGGTGCATCAAGTAATTTAGATTTGACATGATCAGGGAGAGGTTGTTCCTTCAACCATGCATGTCTCCTAATGACAGATCCTGACACTGCTGCCCTGCTTGAGGCTTCTAGGGCATCATATCCACAATGTAATGAGTGTTTAGCTACTTGACAAGTAGAGTGCAGTAAATCTGCTAACTCTTTAGAATTGGCACTCAGGAAACGTTGAAATCTTTTGTTTTAATAGTTCCAAAGTGTGTTGTTGAAATTTTAACATGTGGAACTGACAGTTGAGTGCTCTGATAGAGTAAAAAAGTATACACCTCTGCAACCTTAGCTATCTGTCCAAAGCTCTGGACTCCTTCTCAGAAGGAATAGGATTCATTGCAGAACTCGCCTTAGCTCCTTTTGGTCCCTGTGTAATTCCCCAAATGAAAGATCTTCTTTTAGGGAGGCAGAAAAAATGGATTCCTCTGCATCTGAATCCTCATAAGCAGTCAGAGGTTGTTGTTCCTCTTCAAAATCTGAATAACCAGACTCCTCAGAATCCTGTTCTGTCAGTACTTCAGGAGAAAGGTCTCTTTCCCTTTTAGAAGTTGTGGCCTGACTACCCCTGATAAGGGTGATAAGATCCTCTGCCATTTTAAGCATTTGAGCTTGGGTTGGCAGAGCAGGAGTAAAATGGTGGCTAGAGGTCGTTTTCCTAGGAGTGACCTTGCTTCTAGGCCTAAGAGTATCCCTCCTTCTGAGAGAAATGGTAGTCGGAAGAGAAGACGTTGGTTTCTGTCTAGATTCGGTAGTGTGACAAACCTCCTCAGAAGCCAGTGCCTGCATCGTGGCTCCAGACCCAACCAAGGCAGAGACAACCAAAGGCTCAGAAGATAAAGAAGATTTCTGCGGCATACCGGACTCCGAAAGGGTCTCTGTAGAGGCCTGTGAAGATATCTTATTGGGCATCAGGGACTGTGAAGGCACCTCACTGAATTCCAGAGAACCGATGACCTGCTTAGCGGTAGAGTCGGCGGAAGGCTTAGCCTTGTGTGGTCTGTCTCTATATTTATCCTTATGTTTTTTGGAATTTCTACGGATTGTTAGCTGACGGATGCCATTTTGGAATAGACGGAAGACAAAAATACCTGGCTACAATAAGAGCTCTAGGACGAATGGTTCTCATGGTAAAGAGGGCACAGAACCGACACTGGGGGACATTGTGGTCTGGTAAGTGATGCAGTATGAATGGAAGTCTCGGTGTGATATTTGCTTTCTACAGGCGAGACAATTGTTAACTTTTTCAGACATCGGTTAGTGAAAGAAAAAAGGATCCCCAATGGGGTACTTGCTTTAGATGTTTTCAGCTGTAATTCAAACTCTGGTAGCGACCAACTGGCACACTTGTGAACTGCATCTGCTACGGGTTCCACACCAAGAAAGACTGATGTAATGGTGTCGGCTGCCTTCCTTTATAGCACTGACGCCCTGACATCAGTCAGCAAGCAACAGCAGTCGATGCAGAAAAACATTGACTCCGGTATTCAGGCCAGCCGAGGGCTTCCACAGCAGGGATAACCCACAGGTGGTGACTGCAACAGTGAAACACGAAGAACACCAAATGTTCCAATAGAAATGTTAAACATTATTTCAAAATGTACATAGGTATGTGTGTTTTTATTAAGTTAATTAATTAATAGGTTCTGGGGTGTATTTATTTATTTATTTTGTTTGAGGATTAAACTTAAGCCTGTGTTAGCAGCTATCTATTTGGTGCAAATGTTCCCATTAGACATGTTAAACATTACTATTTCAAGACGTACATAGCTATGTGTGTTTTTATTAAGTTAATTAATAGGTTATGGGGTGTTTATTTATTTTGTTTGAAAGTTTATATTAAGACAAAAAGTCTTGTAAAATGTGACACAGGTTCCAATGTTGATGATAAGAAAAAAAAAAGGTAAAAAAGATTAACCTGCCAAACTTCACTGGGTGCATGAATCACGTAAGCTGGAATTAGACATTTATAAAAAACTGCTATATATAACAGGTGGGAATAATGACTTTTTACCATAATGATGACACTTTCCATGTTATCTTGAATGTGAATGGTCTCACAGATATAGACAAAAAAGAAAGAACTACATTATGAAATGCAGAGTGCAAATAGCACACACTTTTGGAAAGCACTGAGCATGTGAATTTGATACAGAAAGGATTTCAATATAGATATTCAGGACAATGAAAAGAGGAGTGCTTACAATAACTGCTAGAGGAGCTCCAGTATTGATACTAGAGGGAAAAAAAGATAACAGCAGATTTGTATTACTAAGGGGTTACTTGGCAAGGGATGGCGATTACACAGGCAAAAATTTATATACCACCTAAAACTGCTATTTTTCAGCTTAAAAACTGGGAGAAATGATCAGCTTTCGGCGGGGAATATTACTTATTGGTGAGGACTGGAATTTGATTTGCAGGAAGAAAATTTATCTTGGGGGCCTAGAAGGGAAATATAACAAAACAGGGTAGACTTCTGAAGAAATTTATGAAAACATTTGATCAGATGGTGTAGTGGTACATTGCTGTGATTGTAGTGCATGGGGTCCTGGGTTCAAGACTTGGTAGTGATGACTTTTGATTGGATGGAAAATAGGAAATTCACCCCAGGGATCACCTCTGCGGCTCTGCTCGACAGAGGCACAGGAAAATAATTTTCTTGGGTGGTGAATGCCAGGGTACCTTTTTGGCTAGGCTTATATAGGCCCTAGGGCCAATAGCCTAGTACCTAGCTATGAAGGATGTGAATTCAATAGCAGGAACTTACAGAGAATTTATATATTATTAAACCACAAACCAACTATAAAATTAATTTTACAGTTGGTTTGTGGTTTATTTGTATTTATAGCTAGTGACCCTTCGTTGCAACTACCAAATATTTTTCGGGATAATGGCTTGGATTCCACTCAGAAAACCATGGAAGAGTGGTGAACTGTGTACTGTGTCTTTACTGACAACAAATTTTGTTATTTTTGATGAAGTCCGTTTTGTCATGTCGTATTTTAAATTTATATATTATTCCCCAAGGTACAGAAACTGGGTTAGACTTTTTATAAATTATATTTCAAGGGAACATGCCCATTTAATTCCGAACAATGATACATATCCTATAACTATTTCAGATCATGTACCAACAATTACTAAGATAAAAATATAGAATAATGAAGTAAAGATGAGACACTGGTATTACCCCATTTACCTGTTAAAAAGAGAGAAATTTAAGGACTGGGTAGTGAAAATTATCTGGGAGCTATTGTAGAAGACAGAAAGTACTACAGAAGTTATAGCTAGTGAATGGTATAAAATAAAAGTGGCGTTTAAAACTAGGGTAGAAATAAAAAAAAAGATCTAGTTAAGAAGCAATAATTTAGAGTGGCTAACAGAGGTTAAAATATTACAAAGAAAGAGGAATCTCACAGCGCAAGAGGAGGTGCAATTGCAGAGAGCTAAAGCGAAAATAATGAAGTACCTGGATAACATGCGTAGGTTAAGAAAAGATTGCTGTTAAGCAATTGTTTTTGATAACTGCAGAGCACAACTTTTGGCACAATGATTTAGGCAACAGAAATTAGAAAGGGTTGTTGTTTTGAAGCTTAGGGAGCCTATAACAAGGAAAATAAACCCGATGATTAGAAAACCCCGAAAAACTCCAAATAAAGGGAGAACAGGTGAAAAAGCTTAAGGGACAGTCCTGCTGAAAAAAAAAGAAATTGAGAAATGTCACTACTTGTAGCAAAATACACACAATAGTTCAAGAGAGAGTGGATCTGTGTCTGTAGCAATATGCTGGCAAACAAGATCTGGGGCATGTTAGACAAAGGGCATTATCAGTAAAGGGAGGAGCTCAAGAGTTGAATGTGAGGTTCTGTAAGAAGAAGCTGAGTCAAATCTGACTTGGATCTTTGAACCCATCAGTTGAGGAATGAATGAAAATAAGAAGTTATGTACCTACCAAAACGTTCCATGTTAGTTGTCTTCTTCTCGCCTTCTTTCTTGCTGGATGGGTTCGGAGCCGATCCTCGGCTCCGACTCGGCCAATACTAAGGCTCGAGAGCTAATTCCACCGTCTCGAAGCTCCCCTATATCCCGCAATACTAGGCAGTAACTACTCAGATCTCGTTTGATAGCTATACCAAGCAATCCTAGTCTCAATAGAATGGAGTAGAGAAACCCACCTCAAAACAATCTGCGTAAAAAGTATCACAGACCTCACAAAGGATAAAAGAGGTGGAAGAACGTGTGGGAATGACGACTTCCAGAGGAAGAACACAAACTGAATTCCTGTCAGTCTGCCCAGGCTTGGGGGAAGGAGGGTGGGACGCAAGAAAGAAGGCAAGAAGAAGAAGAAGACAACTAACATGGAACGTTATGGTAGGTACATAACTTCTTAATGTTAAGTTGTCAATCTCGCCTTCATTCTTGCTGGATGGGACCGCGTCCCTAGCACCTTATCCCGGGTGGCCTATCGGAACAGACTCTTGAGAACAGTGGAACCAAAATTGGCACGGTTTCCAGAAACCATGTCCAATTTGTAATGTGAAATGAATGTATGAGGAGAAGCCCAGGTGGCTGCTGCACAAATGGAATCTATTGGCAGCCTATCCTGAAAAGCTACGGATGTAGCTAATGCCCTAGTTGAATGAGCTCTAGGTCCTGAGGGTAGTCTTTGATGTCTGATCTCATAGATGAAGGTAATTGTAGAGGTGAGCCATCTAGAGAGGGATACTTTAGTAACTGGAAGGCCCAATTTCCCTTCCGCATATGACAGAAACTTTTAGTTATGTACTTACCATAACTTTAGATGTTTGGGATCCATCTCGCCTACATTCTGTACTGATGGGCTCGGAGCCGATCCCTCGGCTCCGACTCGGCACGCTATGCTATAGAGCGAAGCCTCTTATTGGCTGAGCTATTCTCTATCCCAGGATGCACCACCACTAATCCCCCAGATCTTGTTTGTCCGCATTCATGCACACATACATAACTTGTTTATATAACATTGCCAGATGTTTCAAGATGAAACAATAGGATTCGGACCGTCCGATCTCTTCTGATCTCCAAGGAAGGGGGAAGGAGGGTGGTTATTAGAATGGCGAGATGGATCCCAAACATCTAAAGTTATGGTAAGTACATAATTAAAAGATGTTATGTGATCCTATCTCGCCTACATTCTGTACTGATGGGACAGCGTCCCTAGCACCTAAATCCTGGGTGGCTCACTGGAAAACACTCCTGAGCACTGTGGAACCAAATGAAGCTCGCCCCCGAGATGCCACATTCAATTTGTAGTGGGAAATGAAAGTGTGCGGGGAAGACCACGTAGCCGCAGCACAAATGTCACTAATGGCAAGCTTAGAATGGAATGCTATTGAAGTAGCCATAGCTCTTGTAGAGTGAGCTTTGACAGAGGTCGTAAGCTCTATATTAGAAGAGGAATAAGCTTGACTAATACAGTCCCTGATCCATTTGGCAATAGTGACCTTTGTGACGGCTTTGCCCAATTTATTATCCGAAAAGGATACAAACAATTGATCTGTTTTCCTTGTTTGTTTGGTCCTGTCTAAATAAAAACACAATTGCCTGTGGACATCTAATGTGTGGAATATGTATTCCGCTTTGTTTGAGTACTTTGGAAAGAAAACTGGAAGTTCTAATGACTGTTGTAGACAAAAACTGGAACAAACCTTAGGGACAAAGGATGGATTTGGCCTGAGAGATACTCTATCTTTGTGAAAAAACAGGTACGGAGGTTTTACAGACAAAGCTTGAAGCTCTGAAACCCTTCTGGCAGAAGTAATCGTGACCAGAAAGGCAGTTTTCCACGATAGAAATTTCAAATCACATGTTGCTGCCGGTTCGAAGGGGGAGGAAGTTAAGGCACGTAACACCACATCGAGATCCCATGGAGGAGCAGGATGAGAAATCGGAGGTCGTAAAAGCGCAGCACCTTTCATGAAGGTCTTACACAATCTGTTGCTCATTAGAGGTGGGTTTATAGATTCGTGAAAATTGGAAATAGCTGCCAATTGAACCTTGATGGTAGAGACTGAAGAACCTTGATTGAATAGGGAAGTTAGAAATTTCAGGACTTCCGATACAGGAACAGTGATGGGATCCAGACCCCGGAGTTGAGCCCAAATAGCAAATCTCTTCCATTTGCTAGAATACAATTTCTTAGTGGCAGACTTGTGGGCCGAAGAAGATGTGTACGACTTCCGGGTCTAAGGTATGATTCCTGACTATAGTCGGAAGAGGAGGAGCCAAGCTGTTAATTTCAAGGTGTGGAGGGACTGGTGGAGTAGTCCCGACTGATGAACTAATAGGTCTGGGATCTGATCCAGGAATCATGGACCGTCCAGTGCATATTTCCGAAGATAGGGGAACCATACCTGACGAGGCCAGTAAGGAGCAACTAAGATCATTTTGCTCCCCAAGTGAGACGCCTTTTGGATCACTCTGGGAAGGAGGGGAACTGGGGGAAAAGGGTATAGCAAGCCGGTGGGCCAAGGATGGACTAGTGCGTCCATAGGGCTCTCCCCCGGAGCTAGAGTGAGGGAGAAGAACTTTTTGCACTTCGCATTCAGCGGGGTTGCGAAGAGGTCGCAACAAGGAATTCCCCATTTGCTGAAAATCTGAGTTGCAACCGTATTGTTCAGAGACCACTCGTGTGGGGAGAGGATAGTTCTGCTCAGTCTGTCGGCTATCATATTGGACTTGCCAGGGATATGAGTTGCCACTAGAAATCGTTTGGTCGACACCGCCCATTCCCAAACTCTCATGGCCTCTCTGCAAAGGGGGTAGGATCTGGTCCCTCCCTGCTTGTTCAGGTACCAGACTACTGACATGTTGTCGGAGTGAACGGCAATTACGCCCTGAGGGAGGTAATCGTGAAGGGCTTGTAGGGACAGAAACACCGCCCTCATTTCTAAGATGTTGATATGAAGGAGGCTTTCTTCCGAATGCCATTTGCCTTGGACTGACCTGCCCAGGGAATGCCCCCCCCACCCCATCTGGAAGGCGTCCGTAGTCAAAGTGGCCACAGGAGGAGGTGGAACAAAGGGTCGTCCCTGATCCAGATTGGTGGGTACCAGCCACCAGCGAAGGTCCCGTTTGCAGGTTTCCGTGATCCATATGAGGTGATTGAGAGGGAGATCCTGAAAGGACCACTGTGTTGAAAGAAGCCACTGGAGAATTCTCATGTGCAACCTTGCTAGGGGAACTAGAAGAACCGTGGCGGACATAGATCCCAACAGCTGCAGGACCATTCTGGCTGGGGCTTTGGAACTGGGAAGTAAGGCTCGAACTTGAGCCTGTATGGTTTGTATCCTTTCTGTAGGAAGATAGACCCGCATTCGGTTTGAGTCTATCTCTACTCCGATGAATCTTATGCGTTGAGATGGCAGCAACACAGACTTTGGCCAATTGAAGGTGATTCCAAGGGAAGTGCCCAGTGATATTGTGGCTTGTAGGCTCTGCAATAGTAGATGCTTGGAGGTGGCAGTTAGGAGCCAGTCGTCTAGATACGGAAACACCTGGAATCCTAGAAATCTCAGGTGAGCAGTCACGACCACCAAACATTTGGTGAACACCCTGGGGGCTGTGGTGAGACCAAAGGGCAGCACGCGGAATTGAAAATGACTGTCTCCTAGGCTGAAGCGCAGATGTCTCCTGGACGCTTGATGTACCATGATATGGTAATAAGCGTCCTTGAGATCTATGGAGCACATCCAAACACCTTTCTCCAGCAGTGGGAGAATGGATTGTAGGGTGACCATTCGGAACTTGGACTTTTTGACTGAACGATTTAGAATGCTGAGATCCAAAATGGGCCTCAAGTCCCCGGTCTTTTTTGGCACAAAAAAGAATCTTGAGTAAGTCCCTAATCCGATCTGGTCTGCGGGGAACGGTTGGATGACTCCTTTTTGAAGCAGCTTTGAGATTTCTAAGGCTGCAATTTCCCATTGACTGGGTGGCGGGTCCGGGATTTTCTTGGACGGAGGTGGGGAGTGAGAAAAGGGAATGGCGTAACCTTCGGCGATAATTCGAAGCACCCATCGGTCCTGAGTGATACCTTCCCAGGCTTTTAGGTGCCTCGAATGACCCACGACTGGCTCCGGAGCTGCACAGTCGGGCAATCCCTCAGGGATTGTGAAAGGCTGAAGAGCCACGAAAGGACTCGCGGTCTCCAGTGTTGCGGGGGCCTCTGCCGCCTCTGGGACGGCATCTTCCAGAAGAATTTCCCCCTCCTCTGCCTCTAGAAGGGGGATCGTCCTGCTGTGAGGGATAAGACTTCTGAGATCTACGGAACCACATTTTCCCTCCTCTTTTAGCCTTGGGGTAAGGCCGAAAGGGAGTGGAAAATCGTGCCCCTACGGCAGTCAAAGTCTTACCTTCTTGCTCGCAGCGGGTCAATGTGTCCTTTACCTTGGGTCCAAACAAAGAGGACCCATCAAAGGGAGCGTCGGCAAGGGAAGACTTGAAGGCTTCCGCAAAATTACACAGGTGGAGCCAGGCTTGCCTCCGTAGAGCAATACCTGTACCCATACCTCGGCCGCATATGAAATGAGCCTCATGGGCGAGTTTGATATTGATGACAGCGTAGCCAACTGACAGCCAACCGTCTGGGCCAGCTGCTCAGGTAGGTTACCCAAGAGGGTATCTGAAAGCTCCTTGATCAGATCCCTCTGAAACCTGGTGAAGTGCGTTAAATAGTTCAGGGATCTTAAGGTAAAAGCCGCTGAACTGAGGGTGCGCTTACCGTACCGATCCATGCTCCTAGACTCCTTATTAGGAGGATGGACGGACGTCGAAGCCTCTGCTACATCTTGTTGGATAGCAGATGCCACCACCAAGGCATCTACAGCCACACCTTTCGTCAAAAACTCCTTCTCCGGGGGTGCTGACAGGAACTTATTTGGGCGAGCAGGCACCGGTTCCACAGAGTCTGGGTGTTCCCACACCCTTCGAAAGATCAAATCTAGGAGCTCTTCGAAGGGCGGAGACACCCAGGCGGTGGAGGGCTGAGCCCCGAAGGCCTTAAGGAACACCGACTCATCAGCAGAAGGGGGTTTGGAATGCCAGCTGCCTCGTTGTTTGAGGGCTTCCAGGATGTCTGCAAAGGAGACATCATCTGAGGACGACTTAGGGGACCCCTCTGCATCATCAAGATCAGTGTCTGACGTGAGAGACTCATCAGGGGAGTCAACGTGCTTCCTCTTGCACGATCTTTTCCTTGGGGGTTCCTCCGAAGAAGCTTCGGAGGGACCTCCAGGAGGGGAACCCCAGTGGGGTGACCTCAGGCCCCAGGGCTCCGCTGTCTAAGGACAGGGGGAATGCCAAAGACCCAGTCTCCGTATGCAGGGAAGGTGCTGGAGAGACCGTGGAGGTAGCCAAAGAAGATTTGGCTAACGCACTCCTCATGGCCCTGAAGGCCGGACCACCAGAATCCTGGGAAGGTCCAACCCCCGTGGCCACAACAGTAGACGGTACCCCCGCAGCCGACGCACCGAGAGGAAGGCTTGGGACAGAAAACATCAGTCCCGAAGCGTCCCCCCCGGGGCCGACAGAGGAGGTCCACGTACCGAACTCCGACTCGAGAGCCGGGGTTGGAGTAAGGGTCGGGGCCGACCCGAAAACCTCCATCGGTTCCAATAGCACTGGCTCCAATGGTGCCGAGGCTGTTGGAGGAGGAACCATAACTACAGGGTGGACCATCGGCTCCGAAGCCGAATGGGCTGGAGCCGAAACTAACTTTTGGAACACAGGAGACTGGAAAAGTCTTAGGAGCACCCTGTCGATGTCCGAATCAGACATCTTGGAGGATCTAGATGAAACCGATTGGGTCCGAACCGACTTCTCCATCGGCTCCAAAGGACTGGGGGACCGGCTCCGAATGGACTCGACCAATATCGGTTCCGAGGGAGATCCCAAAACAATTTCCCTCGGTGCCGAGGAGGGCTTCGCCGGGGGAAGAGTCTGAGCCGGCAACCCTTATCGCCTCCAAAATCAGTGGAGCTGATGAAGGTGACCGCCTCGACGCCCCAGTCCTCGGCTCAAACCAGAGGAGTCGAGACTGGAGGCATCGAGGCAGACCATTCCGCCTCGGCCCAAGTCCGTGGAGCCGATGGAGAAGCCTGCCTAGGTTTCTTAGCAGTCGGTTCCGACGGGCTGGTCGGAGCCGACGCTTTCTTCTTCTTGGTAGGAGAGGATGAGGAAGATAAGGCCTCCTCGAAGGAGGGTTTAATCAGCCCTTTCAGTATTAATTTATTCTTCCTCTCTTGGAGGACTCTTGATGAAAAGGTGTGACACACGCTACAGGATTCCTGTAGGTGCTTGGCGCCTAAACATATACACACGAGGAGTGGTCATCGGTTATAGACATCTTATAACCGCACCTCGTGCACTTTTTGAACCCTGAGGGTCTATGTTCTTTTGACATAGTGCCTATCAAAAAACCTAAAACAGTGGAAAGGAACACTGACTTGTCAGAACAAATGCTTTACCACACTAGAAAAAATGTAACTTTTAACTTTAAGTTTAAACTTGTAACTTTTTTTTTTTTTTTTTAACGACACAATACAATGACAGAAAACTCTAAAAGGAGGGCCAAGACCCTCTAACTTAAACAGGTACTTGACCTCCTTGAAAAAATAAGAGAAACTAGCTGAAGAATAGGGGAAGGCCCCTCTAACTTAAATGGGAAACCTTTCCCTTAAACAAACACACAATTTACCTCAAAATTTTACCTCAAAAAAATGTACCAAAACACACTCGTACAACAACAATAGCTGTTAAAACAGCTTTTGGGTAAGAATAAGGAATTTCCTGACAGGAAACTTTAGAAAAAAACAGTACTTAGCTCAGCCAAGTTTGAGACCACGTCCTAGCTTGTAAGCGGCAAACGAGATCTGGGAGATTAGTGGTGGTGCATCCTGGGATAGAGAATAGCTCAGCCAATAAGAGGCTTCGCTCTATAGCATAGCGTGCCGAGTCGGAGCCGAGGGATCGGCTCCGAGCCCATCAGTACAGAATGTAGGCGAGATAGGATCACATAACATCAATTGATTAGATTTCCTGAATTGTTTAGTCCTGTCTAAGTAATATCTAAGTTGGCGATGAACATCCAAAAAATGTAGCTTTTGTTCCGACCTGTTTGAATAGTTAGGGAAAAAGACGGGGAGATCAATAATTTGGTTTAGGTTTATTTGAGAGGAAACTTTAGGCAAAAAGGATGGATTAGTACAGAGGGATACCCTGTCTTTGTTAAACACTAAGTAAGGAGGATGACTGCACAGAGCATGGAGTTCAGATACCCTTCTCGCTGAAGTTGTAGCTACCAGAAAAAGTGTCTTCCAAGAAAGCAACTTCAGAGAACATGAAGCCGCCGGTTCGAAGGGGGGAAGGATTAAAGATGCCAGAACCAAGTTCAAATCCCATTGAGGCGGGGGATCTTTGATTGGAGGTTTGAGAAAAAATACGCCCCTTAAAAAGGCTTTACAGAGTTTGTGAGCCATGATGCTAGACTCCGAGACACCAACATGAAAATTAGATATGGCAGTCAATTGAACTCTAATGGTAGATGCAGATGATCCTAAATGAAAGAGTTCTGCTAGAAAATCTAGAATAGACTGGATAGGTGCTGTAAAGGGATCTATGTTTTTTGACATTGCCCAAAAGGAGAAGCGTTTCCATTTGCTACTATAAATCTTCCGGGTAGAAGATTTATGAGAGGCTATCAAGATATCTCGGACTGAGCGAGATATTGAGGGAAGCCTGGCTAAGGTTGGAATCGGAGAAACCACGCTGTGAGGTTTAGAGAGGGCAGAGATTGGTGCAGCTGACCCGATTGGTGGGTTATCAGATCTGGTACTGGGTCCAGATGCCAAGGCTGCTCCAAAAGGTAACGATGAAGAAAGGGGAACCATATCTGTTGAGGCCAGTAAGGGGCAATGAGGATCATTGTCACTCTCAAGGCGATGGCTTTCTGAATTAGTTGAGATATCAGTGGAAAGGGGGGAAAGGCATATAGAAGTCCCCGGGGCCAATCGTGGACTAGAGCGTCTCTGGTGGGATGGCCTGGTAACGAGAAGAGAGTGAAGAAGTCGTGACACTTGCTGTTTTGGGGAGTAGCAAAAAGATCGCAGCAAGGCTGGCCCCATCTTAGGAATACTTCTTCTAGAACTGATTTCTTTAGAGACCACTCTTGAGGCATGAGAATTGCCCTGCTCAATTTGTCTGCAATAACGTTGGATTTCCTGGGAATGTGCGTTGCTATCAGAAAATGCTGAGAAGAGATCGCCCATTGCCAAAGTCTGAGTGCCTCTCGACATAAAGGGTATGATCTGGTTCCGCCTTGTTTGTTGATGTACCACACTACGGACATGTTGTCCGTTTGAATTGCAATAGTCCCAGTGGGAAGAGAGTCGTGAAGGGCTTGCAACGCTAAAAGCACTGCTCTCATCTCTAAGACGTTTATGTTTAAGTGGCACTCGAAAGGTTGCCACATGCCTTGGACAGTCCTGCCCTGATAATGCCCCCCCCCCACCCGATCAGGGAGGCGTCTGTTGTCAACGTGGCGACTGGGGGGGGGGGGGGAGTGAAGGGTCTTCCTCGGAGAAGTTGAGGTGATGTGATCCACGAAGACAGTTGATTCTTGCATGATTGAGTTATCAATATGGTATGGGACATCGGGAGCTGTTGAAAGGACCATTGAGTAAACAGCATCCATTGGAGGATCCTCATGTGAAAGCGAGCTAAGGGGAGAAGTGGAATAGCTGCTGCCATGAGTCCTAACACCTTTAAAACTAGTCTGGCTTTGACTTTGTTGCATTGTAAGAGAAGGGAAACTTGCTTTCGAATGTTTGACACTCTCTGCTCTGTGAGTCTGGCTGAAAGATTGAGTGTGTCTAAGGTGGCGCCTATAAAGGTAATAGATTGACAAGGCGACAAGGCAGATTTTTTGAAATTTATCGAAATGCCTAGAGCTTGGCAAGATTGGATGGTGAAGTCCCAGGATAGAAGAAGCTGATGTCTGGTGGTGGCGGAAAGGAGCCAGTCGTCTAAATATGGAAACACCTGGAATCCTTGACGTCTCAAGTGAGCGACCACTGCCATGCATTTGGTAAACACACGGGGGGCTGTAGTGAGACCAAAGGGCAGGGCCCTGAACTGGTAGTGACTGGCTCCCAGCCTGAAGCTGAGATATCTCCTGGAGCGTCTGTTCATCTTGATGTGGTAGTACGCGTCCTGAAGATCTATCGAGCACATCCAATTGTCCTGACCCAAGAAGGGTAGAATGGACTGTAGCGTGACCATCCGGAACTTTGTTATTCTGACATACTTGTTTAAGTAGCTGAGATCCAGTATGGTCTCCAGTCCCCTGGTTTTTTTGGTACCAAAAAGAATTTGGAGTAGATTCTGGATCCTTGCTGGTCTGCTGGGACTGATTGGATAGCTCTTTTTGATAGCAGCTTTGAAATTTCTAATGCTGCTTGTTCCCTTAGACCGGGTGGAACGTCTGGAAGGGATCTTTTGGGTTGAGATGGGATGTGAATAAAGGGAATTTTGTAACCCTCGGATATGATCGACTGTACCCATTTGTCTTGAGTAAGGGAAAGCCAGGCTTTTGGGTACAGGGATAACCTTCCCCCGACTGCCTCCGAAGGTGGACAGCCGGGCAGCCCCTCAGGGATGCTGAAAGGGTTTGTCAGAGAACATTTCTCTGCTACCCTGGTTTTGCGGACCTCCTCTGCCTCTAGGGCGGCGTCTATTATTATTCCTCCCTTTGCCTCTACAGGGGAATCGACTTTGTGCATCAGATGAGACTCCCTGGGATTGTTTGCGGAACCACATCTTTCCTCCCCTCTGACCTTTGGGATAGGGTCTAGAAGGGGTAGAAAAACGGACTCCTATGGCAGAGAGAGTCTTACCTTCTACCTCGCACCTGGTCAATGTATCCTTCACCTGTGGACCAAACAAGGATGATCCATCAAAGGGAGAATTGGTGAAGGACGCCTTGAAAGGGTCCGCAAAGTTGCATAGCCACATCCAGGCATGACGTCGTAAGGCAACACTTGTGCCTGCGGCTCTACTCGCCCCATCTGCAGTATATGAGACCAGCCGCATGGAGGAGTTAACGATAGAATTCAGGGTTGCCAACCGGTTGTTCATTGTGTCTTTGAACCCCTCAGCTGTAGGATCCTTTATCAGTTCACCCATATCCTTGAGTAAATCTCTCTGGAGACGAGTGAAGTGGCATAAGTAATTCAGCGAACGCATTGAAAAGGTCGCTGACGAGAACATCCGCTTGCCATACCTGTCCATGGTCCTAGATTCCTTATTAGGAGGCTGGACAGGAACCGAAGGATCAGCTAACTCCTTCTTAATGGCCGCAGCCACCACCATGGCATCAACAGGGACACCTTTGGATAAAAAATCTTTATCTCTAGGGGCAGTAATAAATTTAGATGGTCTCCTCGGGGTGGGTTCCACTGAATCAGGAGCCGTCCAAGCCTTCCTTGCCACCACTTCCATAAGGGGGTCAAAGGGAGGGGACACCCAGGAGGTAGAAGGGCGAGAGCCAAACGCCTCAAGATACACTGACTCATCCTCCGAAGGGTTAAGGACTGGCCAGTTCCCCCTCTGTTTCAGGATCTTAAGGATGTCAGCAAAGGAAACATCCTCAGAGGGGGATCGAGGGGAACCTTCAGATTCCTCTAAGTCAGTGTCAGAGGTGAAAGACTCATGGGAGTCAATGTGCTTCCTCTTGCACTGCCTCTTCCTTGGGGGATCTCCTGCCGGGTCAGGAGAGGCCTCGGAAGAGGAGGAAATTCCCAATGGGGAAACTTGAGGAGTTGGCTCTCTGCGGTCTAAGACAAGGGGGTGAGTAGAAATCACTGCAGGCACTGTAGATGGGGGGGCTGAAGGAGCCGATTGTGGGGCAGAACCTGGTTCTAGCATGCTCCGCATGACCTCGAAGGCACCCCTGTCAGGCAAGACCAGAGGCCCTCGCTCCAAAAAGACAAGGACCTCCCCCGGCACCGACAGGGACGGCTCTGAAGCCGATGTCGGAGCTGAACTCACCAGCGCCGAAGCCCTGAGAGGGAGAGCGGGGTCGGACAAGGGTCCGATGCCACTCGCCTCGGCCGACGAGGGAAGCTCGGCACCGAGATCCCTCCAAGGAGGAGATCGGAGCAGACGACGGAGCCGAAAGGGAAGGTATCGGATCCGACGCACCGACAGTCATGGCTCCGACAAGCCCTGGCTCCGAACTCAAAGGAGTCGGAGGAGGAATGCATTGGGGAACGGAAATAGCCACTGACTGGTGAGTCGGGCTATGCAGCATTTGGGCCAGTGCCTCGGACTTGAGAAGTCTACTCACTACCCTTTGCAAATCATGGTCAGATAACCTGGAAGACTGTGAGGAATGAGTTTTATGGCTCCGTTCAGAAAGAAGAGGGGATCCTGGCGCCGAATGCACAGAGCCGATAGAGGGGGATCTGGACCTCTTCCTAGACTGTGGCTCCGATAAGAGTATCGGAGCCAACGGAGTTTTATCAGCATCGGCTCCAGCCGGAGCTATGAGGCTTGGTAACATCGGCTCCCACCGGAGCCGATGTCGAAGCCGACTTAGTCTTTCCAGCAGTCGACTCTGAAACCGGAGCCGACTGTTTGGAAGTTTTGGAAGGCTTCCCTGACACAGACTGAGTCGGGGGGCCTTCAGGCTTTAATAAGCCCCGCAAGATTAATTTATTCTTGCGTTCCTGCAGGACTCTAGGGCTAAAACCATGACAAACAGCACAAGAGTCCTGCAGGTGCAAAGGCCCCAGGCAATACACACAAGAAGTGTGACCGTCTGTCAGAGACATTTTCTGACAGCACGAGTCACACTTCTTGAAGCCTGAGACCTTGTCTTTTGACATCGTAAAAAGGAGTGCCTGACAACAACACAAACACACTACAGACACACCCTTTACTGAAGAAATTATTAAATTATTAAGGCTAACATAAAACACAAACACACACACACAAAAGCCCTTAACAGAAAAAACAACTAATTTAGTCACTAAAGGACTGGGGGAAGGGAGGGGCCAAAGGCCTACAAGATAAGGGAAGAAAGGGAATATAGACCCGAAAAACAGGGGTCGATTAATCTAAATACTTAATTAAACTAAAAGATTATGTTGTATGAAACAAAAAAGGGGATTAAGAAGTACCTAATATGGTAAAACTCTAACTCACCTGCCTGAGCCGGTAGAAAAGCACCTCGTCGGCTATAGCGGCAAACGAGATCTGAGTAGTTACCGCCTAGCATTGTGGGATATAGGGGAGCCTCAAGCCGGTGGAATTAGCTCTCGAGCTTTAGTATTGGCCGAGTCGGAGCCGAGGATCGGCTCCGAACCCATCCAGCAAGAATGAAGGCGAGATTGACAACTTAACATTGACAGCATTAGATAAACCTTTTGTATCTAGAATGTTCAAAATACTGGCAAAGGTGATGCAAAATTGATAGATAAGTATCAATATGGTTTTCTGGAGGGTAGACAAACATTTGATAACATTAACAGAACAATGATGATCTAGAGAGAAGCAGAATGTAAGAAGATAGCACTGTTATTGGTGGGTCTTTATGCAGAAAAAGCATTTAACAGAGTAAGCTGGGATTTTATGAGTAGGGATTGGAAGCATTTACATCCTGTGACACAATGACAACACTAGCTAGGAGGATACATGTGAGATCAGAGACAAAAATCAAAGTGTGTGTATGTGTGTGTGTGCGGGGGTTCCTCTCTGATGAAGCTGTGTCTGAACAGAGGAACCAGGCAGGGATGTCCTCATTCCCCTTTGTTATTTGTGCTATATTTATAATTACTGGCAAAAAAAAAGAAAGAAAAGAAAATCAGAAATTCAAGGATAGAATTGGTATGGTGTTCAAAAACAGTTGGCATTGTTTGCAGAAGATATTATTTTGTATCTGATGGAACCAGAAAAGGATGTCTCAGTGTTGTGGAATATTCTGACAGTTCCGGGTTTTCTTGTGATATAAAATGAAAGAAGATTAAACAAAGGCAATAGCTGTAAACTATGTACCCACAAACAAATTGGTTCCGTGATACCTACATTTATGGGGACATGATAAAATGAAGTACTTAGGAATACAGATTAAAAATTATTTTGTTGTGGCAGGTAAGGGCATGTGGGAAGAGATGAAACAAAAGATAACACAAAAATTGAGAATCTAGAAGCTATGTTTTATGGACATGGATGGCAAGATAAAAGCAGCAGAAATGTTTGTAATCTGTTTATTTTTTTTCCACGGGTAAGGCATATTTTTATCAACCAGGGGAAAAGTTGTCAATAGCAATTAATAAAGAGTTGAAAGATTTTATCTGGGAGGGGAAGAGGGCAAGAGTCAAGTGGGATAGGTTGAGCCTTAACAACATCCTTCCAATAGAAAAAGGTGGTTTGAGATTACCTGATTTGAAGGGGCATTTCAGAGCTACACAGTTAAGGTTCCTAAAGACAGCACAAGCAGAAAGCTATAACTCAAAGAGGAAAGGGGGACAATGAAAAAGGGAGAAAGCTCAAGAAATAAAAAGAGACTAGGAGAGACACTGGAATTTTGGATGCAAATCCTTAAGGAGAATAATAACAACTATACAGAATATTATATTCATAAAGAAGCAGAAAGTATTTTTAATACTAAGCCAGTATAGGAATGGAGAATCGAGATTCTGCTGATAGGGATGAACTTCAATTAGGGGTACAGAAAATAGGCAAGAGGGGGCTGGAATTCACTGAAGAAAGCTGGCAAAAAATCAAGGTATTGGGAGGAAATAATTAAAGTGGGGAAAGGTAACAGAATGGGAAAAAGCCGAAAATACATTTAGACTCCAGGCTAGAGACTGCCTTCCCTATCAAGGACTGGTATCAGAGTATAGGCAAAGAGAAAGAAAAAGGGGGATCCTAAGTGAAAGACCAAGACTGGTAGAATTTTTATTAGAATCTAGAAAAGAAGCTGCTGTTAAAAAGGATAATTCATACGGCATGTAAAATATTGCTTGATAAGTATAGGAATCAATCAGAGGGGGTTAGAAAGGATTAGGAAGAGCAATTCAGAACAAAACAAAGGGAGGATATATGGCTGACTCAAAATATCCAGTAAAGTCTAAAAGATTTAGGATTTTTGCTTAGGAGTGTCTGCATAGGTATTTTTTTATTCCAAGCAGACATTAAAAGAATGAGAAGTTATGTACTTACCATAACGTTCCATGTTAGTTGTCTTCTTCTCGCCTTCTTTCTTGCTGGATGGGTTCGGAGCCGAACCTCGGCTCCGACTCGGCCTAATAATAAAGCTCGAGAGATATTTTTTACTGGCTTGAGGCTATACTATGTCCCATAATGCTAGGCGTGATATACCCAGATGGCGTTTGATAACTAACACTATGGACATACATGTCCCACCACAAGAGAGAATATATTAAACAACTATATCTAACCTCCTCTACATATAACCCTTACAAGGGCTACCAAGGGGGAGCAAGAGAGCTAGCTGAGGAGATAACTCTGGTGACAAAAAACACCTCGCACAAGATACTCTAGGTCTTTCCAGGCTAGGGGGATGGAGGGTGGGACGCAAGAAAGAAGGCGAGAAGACAACTAACATGGAACGTTATGGTAAGTACATAACTTCTCAATGTTAAGTTGTCAATCTCGCCTTCATTCTTGCTGGATGGGACAGCATCCCTAGCACCTTAGTCCCGGGTGGCTCAATGGAACAGACTCTTGAGTACAGTGGAACCAAAATCAGCCCGACTACTGGAGGCTATGTCCAGTTTGTAATGAGAAATGAAGGTATGAGGGGAGGCCCATGTGGCCGCTGCACAAATAGAATCCATAGGTAACCTTGCTTGAAAGGCTACTGAGGAAGCTAATGCTCTAGTTGAATGAGCTCTAGGCTTTGCAGGGAGTTCCTTATGCCTCAATTGATAGATTAATGTGATAAGAGCAGTCAACCATCTGGACAAGGTTACTTTAGAAACTGGCCGGCCTTGCTTTCCTTCAGCGTAAGACAGGAAGAGCTGTTCTGATTTTCTCGTCTGTTTGGTTCTATCCAGATAGAAACGTAGTTGACGGTGAACGTCCAAATAATGTAATCTTCTCTCAGCTCTATCCGTATAATTTGGGAAGAAGAGGGAAGAAGACTGGGAGATCAATGGTCTGGTTGAGATTTTTTTCAGAGAGTACCTTAGGTAAAAAAGATGGATTAGTCCTAAGAGTCTCTCTTTGTGAAAAACAAGATAAAGAGGGCGCACAGAGAGTGCTTGTAGTTCCAAAACCCTTCTCGCTGAGGTAATGGCTACTAAGAAAAGTGTTTTCCAGGAGAGCAGTTTCAACGAGTAGGAAGCAGCTTGCTCAAAGGGAGGAAGAATTAAGGAAGACAGTACCAAATTTAGATCCCACGGTGGAGGAGGATCTTTAACCGGGGGCCGAAGTAATAGGGTTCCTTTCAGAAAGGCTTTGCAAAGCTTATGGGACATAATACTGGCCTCTGACAAGCCAACGTGAAAATTTGCAATAGCCGCCAACTGGACCCTGATAGTGGCTGAAGAAGAGCCCATTTGGAAAAGTTCCACCAAAAATTCCAGAACTGTTTGGACAGGAGCTGTGAACGGGTCAACTTGATTTTTTCTTGCCCAAATAGAGAACCGTTTCCATTAACTAGCATACGTCCTTCTGGTGTTAGACTTGTGAGAGGCAAGGATAATATCACGTACTGGCTGAGAAATTGAGAAATTAAGGGAACGCTGGCTAGGGTTGGAAGTGGAGCAACCAAGCTGTGAGGTTGAGAGATGGAAGGGATTGGTGCAGCCAGCCCGACTGATGGGTTAGAAGGTCTGGCACTGGGTCCAGATGCCATGGCTGCTCCAGCAGATGACGTTGCAGGAACGGAAACCAAACTTGTCAGAGCCAGTAAGGGGCAATGAGGATCATCCTGGATTTCAAGTCAATTGCTTTCTGGACTAACTGAGTGATTAAGGGAAAGGGAGGAAAGGCATACAGAAGACCCTGGGGCCAATTGTGGACTAGAGCGTCTCTGGGAGGGAGACCTGGAAGAGGAAAAAGGGTGAAGAATTCCTGACACTTGCTGTTTTGAGGGGTTGCGAAAAGGTCGCAGCAAGGCTGACCCCACCTTCTGAATATTTGTTCCGCTATTAGCTGGTTGAGAGACCACTCGTAGGGCATGAGAATGGCCCTGCTCAATCTGTCCGCTATTATGTTGGACTTCCCCGGAATATGCATTGCTACCAGAAACCATTGAGAAGAAATCGCCCACTGCCAAAGTCTGAGCGCTTCCCAACATAGGGGGTAGGACCTGGTTCCACCCTGCTTGTTGATGTACCACACTACAGACATATTGTCTGTCTGAATTGCAATCGTCCCGGTGGGAAGAGAGTCCTGAAGGGCCTGCAACGCTAAAAGTACCGCTCTCATTTCAAAGACATTGATGTGCAAGTGGCACTGAAAGGGTTGCCATGTGCCCTGGACTGTCCTGCCTTGAAAATGCCCCCCCCCACCCTATCAGGGAGGCATCCGTAGTCACGGTGGCAACTGGGGGGGGGAGAACAATAGGTTTGCCTTGAAGCACCTGAGGCGAGACCATCCACCAAGAGAGGTGTCTCTTGCATGACTGAGTGATGAGAATGTTGTGTGACATGGGAAGCTGCTGGAAGGACCATTGGGAAAAAAGCATCCACTGTAGTATCCACATATGAAAATGAGCTAGGGGGAGCAAGGTGATTGTTGCTGCCATTAGACCAAGTGTTTCTAGTACAAACCTGGCTTAGACTCTGTCCTGCTGTAGTAGGATTTGGACATAGCTGCGAATGTTTGAAACTCTTTGTGTAGGTAGTTTTGCTGACAACTCCACCGTGTTTAACACGGTGCCTATGAAGGTAATATGCTGACAAGGCAGACTTTTCGAAGTTTATAGAGATGCCTAGCGCTTTGCACGTTTGTCCAGCGTAATCCCTGGCTTGAAGTAGTTGGTGCCTGGTGGTGGCAGTAAGGAGCCAGTCGTCTAAATATGGAAACACCTGGCATCCTCGTCATCTCAGGTGAGCTGCAACCACTGCCATGCATTTGGTAAACACCCTGGAGGCTGTGGTGAGCCCAAAGGGCAGGGCTCTGAATTGGTAGTGACTGGCTCCTAGGCGGAAGCGGGGAAACCTTCTGGATCGCCTGTTCATTTTGATATGATAGTATGCATCCTGAAGATCTACAGAGCACATCCAATTGTCCTGACCCAGAAAGGGTAGAATGGACTGTAGCGTAACCATCCAGAATTTCCTTCTTTGGACAGACTTGTTCAGCCTGCTGAGATCTAAAATGGGTCTCCAGTCCCCTGTCTTCTTTGGTACCAAAAAGAATTTGGAGTAGATTCCGGATCCTTGTTGGTCTGCTAGTACTGGCTGGATGGCTCTTTTTGATAGCAGCTTTGAAATTTCTGACTTTGCTTGGTCTCTCAGACCGGGTGGAATGTCTGGAAGAGGCCCTTTTGGTTGTTGTGGGGTGTGGATGAAGGGGATTCTGTAACCCTCGGATATGATCGAACGTACCCATTTGTCTTGCGTGAGGGAATGCCAGGCTTCTGGGTACAGTGAAAGTCTTCCCCCGACTGCCTCCAAAAGTGGACAGTCGGGCAGCTCCTCAGGGGTGCTGAAAGGGTTTGTCAGAGATTCTCTGCTACCCTGATTTTGCGGACCCCCCCTGCCCCTAGGGCGGCGTCTGTTATTATTCCCTCCTCTGCCTCTGGAGGGAAGCTCACCACGTGCGTCAGGAAGTACTCCCTGGGGTTTGCGGAACCACATTTTTCCGCCCTTTTGACCCTTAGGGTAAGGTCTAGAAAGGGTGAAAAAACGGACTCCCACGGCAGAGAGAGTCTTGCCTTCCTGCTTGCACCTGGTCAATGTATCCTTCACTTGAGGTCCAAACAAGGTAGAACCGTCAAAGGGGGTGTTAGTGAAGGACGCCTTGAAGGGGTCAGCAAAGTTGCAAAGCCGCATCCAGGCGTGTCTCCTTAGAGCAACTCCCGTGCCTGCGGCCCTACTCACTCCATCGGCTGCATAAGAAATGAGCCGCATGGAGGAGTTGACAATCGAGTTCAGGGTTCCCAGCTGGGATTTTATCTTGTCCTGAGATGCCACAGCTGTTGGGTCCTGTAAGGTATCACCCAGTTCTTTAAGAAGGTCTCTCTGAAGACGGGTGAAATGGCACAGGTAATTCAGCGACTGCATGGCATCGGTCGCTGAAGAAAACATCTGCTTGCCATATCCAGCCATAGTCCAAGATTCCTTATTAGGAGAATGGACAGGTACTGAAGGGTCAGCCAACTCCTTCTTAGTGGCTGCCACCACCACCATGGCATCAACCGGGATGCCCTTAGAGAGAAATTGCTTGTCAGCAGGGGCTGTAATGAATTTTGTAGGTCTCCGGGGGGTTGGTTCCATACTATCTGGAGCCGTCCACACCTTCCAAGCCACCACCTCCATGAGTGGGTCGAAAGGCGGGGACACCCAGGAGGTGGAAGGGCGAGAACCGAACGCATCCAGGTACACTGACTCGTCCTCGGAAGGGTTGAGGGCGGACCAGTTCCCCCTCTGTTTAAGGATCTCTAGGATGTCAGAAAAAGAGACATCCTCAGAGGGGGACCTTGGGGACTCTTCCGAATCATCCAGGTCGGTGTCAAATGTCACTGACTCAGGGGAGTCGACATGCTTCCTCTTGCAAGTCCTCTTCCGAGGGGGCTCCCCCGCAGGATCAGGGGAGGCCTCGGAAGAGGAGGAAACTCCCAATGGAGCGGCCTGAAGTGTCGGTTCTCCGCGCTTGGGTTTGGGAGGGTAGGCAGGGGCCGAAGTAGGCACCATGGAGGGAGGGGCCGAAGAGGCGACCGTGGTGCCAGTATGGGAGCCAGCACGATCCTCATGACCTCAAAGGCGCCCCTATCAGGCAGGGAAGAGGGACCCAGCTCCGAGGAGATGAGAGCTCCTCCCGGCACTGAGAGGGACGGCTCCGAGGCCGATGTCGGGGCCGAACTCACCTGCGCCGAGGCCCCGAGAGGGAGAATGGGGTCGGACAAGGGTCCGATGCCACTCGCCCCCTCGGAGCCGACGAGGGAGTCTCGGCACCCGGATCCCTCCAGGGACGGAGCCAATGAAGGGATCGGAGCCGACGAAGGAACCGATAAGGGTGGAATCGGTTAAGACGCCCCCACGGTAGCAAGCCCGATGGCCTCCGGCTCCGAGCTCAAAGGAAGAGTCGGAGGAGGAACTTGAGCAGACGTTGGGGTAGCCCCTATCTGTTGAGATGGGCTATGCAATAATTGGGCCAGCGCCTGCGACTTCAAAAGGCTACTGACTACCCTCTCGAGGTCATGGTCCGAGAGCCTGGAAGACCTAGAGGAGTGAGACCTATGGCTCCACTCCGACAGCAAGGGGGATTTCGGAGCCGATCTAACAGACTCCAGTGAAGGAGACCTGGAGTGCTTTCGATTTGGGGACGGCTCCAATACCAAAGTCGGAGCCGACTGAGGCTTCGATGTGTTGGTTCCAGCCAGAGCCGATGAGGCAGAAAGAGGGCCGCTCGGCGCCGGCTCCAACATGGAGCCGATGATTTGGAGGGCTTTGAAGGTTTCCCAGTCATAGGCTTGGATGGAGAACCTTCAGGATTTAATAAGCCTCTGAGAATGAGCTTATTTTTGCATTCCTGCAGGACTCTAGGGCTGAAAGCATGACAGATGGAACAAGAGTCCTGCAGGTGCAGAGGGCCCAAACAATACACACAAGAAGTGTGACCGTCTGTCAGAGACATCTTCTGACAGCACGAGTCACACTTCTTGAATCCCGATACCTTGGTATCCTTTGACATGATACCACAGGAGGATACAGTAGTCTAACACTTACACTAACACACAAAAAAGACACTACCAATAAAGAAAAAACTTTTGTAAACTAATAGTAAAAATAGACAGAAATTCCACATACACACTCTAAGGGGAATCTGTACTACTACTAAAGGGAGGGCTAGAGGCCCCACCACCTTAAGGGTGGAAGAAAGGGGGGGAAAACTAGTCGCTATCTCTAAAATTACTAATTAAATAAACTACTAAGAAAAATTCTGTCAAAAAACTAAGTAAAGATACAATTTAAAATGCGACCTGGAGCCGGTGAAAAACGCAACCTCGTAGGTGAAGCGGCAAACGAGATCTGGGTATATCACGCTAGCATTATGGGACATAGTATAGCCTTGAGCCGGTAAAAAATATCTCTCAAGCTTTAGTATTAGGCCGAGTCAGAGCCGAGGTTCGGCTCCGAACCCATCCAGCAAAAATGAAGGCGAGATTGACAACTTAACATGTTATGTTCTCCCCATAACGTTCCATCTGTGTTATCAGTCTTCATTTCTGCTGCTGCTGTTAAAAAGGATAATTCATACGGCATGTAAAATATTGCTTGATAAGTACAGGAATCAATCAGAGGAGGTTAGAAAGGATTAAGAAGAGCAATTTAGAACAAAACAAAGGGAGGATATATGGATGTCTCAAAATATCCAGTAAAGTCTAAAAGATTTAGGATTTTTGCTTAGAAGTGTCTGCATAGGTATTTTTATATCCCAAGCAGACTCTAAAAGAAGTTATGTTCTCGCCATAACGTTCCATCTGTGTTGTCGATCTTCATTTCTCCTTGACCTATGGGATTCTTTTTCAACTCTCGGAACCATCTCAGCTGTTATAATAGATCGCAAGAACCAAAAACTCTCAAACCAAGTCCCTACCCAGAATGCCCCTCTCTAGATTACCTCAGATCGAGTTTTCAGCTATAAAGGAAGACAATAAAGAGATATCTGTTGCAATTATACAGGCTTTGTCCAAGTCATAAATGAAATACCACAATACCAGGACTAGAGTTTGTTCCACCAAGAAGCCTGAAGTATGGGAAGGTGGGTCGGGTGTCAAGGAGAAATGAAGATCGATAACACAGATGGAACGTTATGGTGAGTACATAACTTCTTTATCTGATGTCGTCAATCTCCATTTATTCTTGACCTATAGTACAGAGTCCCCATCTACCTTATATGTTGGAAGGCCTTATGGAAGGATATTCCTGAGCACCATAGCACCAAAGGATGCTCTTCCCCTGGGGACCAAATCCAACTTATAATGAGTGATAAAGGTATGTGGAGTAGCCCAGGTTGCTGCTGTACATATTTCATCCATGGAAGCCTTTGAGTGAAAGACAGCAGAAGTGGCTACTGCCCTAGTAGAACGTGCTTTCACTGGTGCAGATAATTGAACGTGTCTCTTATTGTAGATGAAAGTTATGCATGGCCTTAACCACTTAGATAAGGTAACCTTTGAAACTGGTTTACCCATGAAGGGACCCGAAAAGGAGACAAATAACTGGTATGACTTACTAAAGTCCTTTGTTCTGCTCAGGTAAAAATGCAATTGCCTGTGAACATCTAACAAGTGCAAACAGTAATCTACCTTATTAGAGAAATTAGGAAAGAAGACTGGTAAATTAATAGATTGATTTTTAGTTTCAGATACTACCTCAGGAAGAAAAGATGGGTTGGCTCTTAGTAAAAACCTGTCTTTATGAAAAATCAAATATGGAGGATTAGAAGATAATACTTGAATCTATGAAATTCTTCCAGCAAATATAATGACTACCAGGAAAATTGTTATCATGAAAGGAACTTCAAATCACAAGTAGCTGCCGGCTTGAAAGGGGAATGGACCAATGACTGTAGAACCATATTATCCCAAGGAACAAGAGGATCCTTATAAGGTGGTTTGAACCTCAAGGCTCCTTTCATAAACACTATGCACAACCTATGAGAAATTAATGTGTGCTCTTCAAACTGTCATGGAAGTTGGAAATAGCAACTAGTTGGATTTTAATAGTAGAGGAAGATGTTCCCTGCTCGAAAAGCATAGCTAAAAATTCCAATACATTTTCAACTGGTGCACAGAAGAGTTCAATACTATTATCACGTTCCCAAAATGAGAATCTTTTCCACTTACTGTGGAAGGCTGATTGGGACGTTAACAACATTTTTTAGGCTGAGCAGTACAGGTCATCTCGCCTGGCAATCAACGAAATTGAAAGAACCAAGATGTAAGCTTGAGGTTTCAGGGATTGGGGTGAACTAGACCCTTTGGATGGGACAGGAGATCTGGATTCGGGTCCAGAGTCCATGGGTGGTGAATTAAGTGAGGCCAAAGAAATGGGAACCATACTTGTCGAGGCCAGAATGGAGCAATGAGAATCACCCTGCTCTTCAACCTAATAGCTTTCTTCAAAAGAGGTATTAGTGGAATGGGAGGAAAGGCATAGAGCAGTGCTGAGGGCCAGTCATGAAGGAGAGAATCTCTTGGGGACTCCCCCTCCAGGGGGATTAGGGCAAAGTAGTTGCTGCACTTGTTGTTCAGGGGTGATGCAAACAGGTTGCAACAAAGCTGGCCCTAGCGATGGAAAATCTCCTTCGTAACTAAAATAGGCAGTATTCCAATAGAGGCTGTCCAAAATGTAAACCATAAAGTTGCAAATTCAATCCACAGCAATTCGCTTCATAAATTTTTATTTGCTCACAAAATACAATAAAGTTGAAGGATTAAGCGCGTTCATCTCATAACCAGAAACTTCATCAGAATCAATACATAAAGGGCTTAAAACATTTAAACATACATCTCCATCTAAAAAGCACAGCTCATTGGTTATGCATTTAACAAGACAATTGCCTAATCACCAAAATTTAAAGCTCAAATTCCCAATATTTTAATCCTTGGAAAAAATGCATCTTAAATTACTACATATAATTGTACATAAATTACAACACATAAACAATATATTAAAAACAGTTAAAATATATTAAAGATATATATATCTGTATACATTTAATATGTAATACATGTATGCACATACATACACATATTTAAATAAAATTAATATTCAATTAATTATGCATTTCTACCCTTTTTGGATCTGCTACTTTCAGTTTGAGAACCGGGGTAATAGAAAAATGGTCATTAAGGCCAGGATAGTGGACCGCATCCAACCTAGGTTGCCAAATCAACTCACGAAACTTAAATTTTGTTTCCCAATCACCTCCCCTCTCATTGGGCATTACTTCTTCCAGCACCCAAAACTTGAATTCCGTTTGATGACATGCTAATCTATGCCTATATAAGTCATTATATTCATTTTTCTTATTTACATCCCTCATGTGTTCATATATGTGTTGCCTAAGGCATCGTTCTGTCTTGCCTATGTATTATGCCCAGCATACTGTACAATAAGCCAGGTAAACTACCCCCTTTGTATAGCAGCTAGCATATTTCTTGGCTTTTAACAAAATATTTAATACCAGGGATATATAATTATTTTTTGCCAACTATATGTGGCATTGTTTACACCTCCCACATTTAAATGTACCTATTCTAGTACTGATTCCTAACGTTGTCCCTACCCTCTTCTGTTCATAAATGTCTTTAAGATTCTTGTTCCTCCTAAAGTGATCCTCAGAGGTTTGGAGAAGCATTCAACTTTAGGGGATGTTCTCTTGAAAATATTCCAAACGGTGTTAATACATCTTTTGACCCATCCTATATTGTTATGGTAGGTCAATATCAAATATGGATTGGACTCCATACACTGTTCCTTGCATTCTTTGATGTTCTCTCCCCTCTGTCTATAAATTAAGTGGCTTGTAGGTATTACCCCAACCTTGTATAATACTATCTTTTATAGGACCAATAACCCTATCAGGATATCCTCTTTCCTTGAATAACTGATGGACAAATTCATTTCTTTCAGAAAAATCATCTCTATTAGATGTCATCTGAGCAATAAGAACCATCTGGCCTTTAACAATATTGCTTTTTAAAAATGATGGATGGTCACCATCGTAGTGTAAATATGAATTGGAGAAGCATTTCTTTCGGAATATGCCTGACTTATATGTTTTATTCTGATTGTCTTTTGTTATTTTAACATCCAAGTAATGTGCCTCCTCAACATCAATTTTATAAGTAAACTTCAACAAATTTGTGGTATGGTTCAAATGATTCATAAATTCTGGTATCAAGTCTTCACCCCCCCCAAACTATAAGAATATCATCCAAAAATCTATAATATTCTCAAATATAACCTGAGTAATGGGATCCGAAAACAAAATGTTTCTCCCAATACAGCATAACTATATTGGCATATATGGGTGCACATGAGGAGCCCATAGCCACCCCATGTAGTTGATGGTAAATATCTTACTGGAAGTATATATAATTATATTTTAAGACTGTTTCCATATTTTCCAGCACTAACTTATATTCATCACCTGTTAGGAAACCAAATTCTGAAATCATCTGTTCAAACCAATCCATTCCGATCTCATGGGGAATCACTGAAAACCAATCTCTGACATCTATAGTCAGAAATATAGAATTCGTAAAATATTCTGTTTTTCCACCTTTATTCAAGAAATCCCAAGAGTCTAAAAGGATATGAGGGTATTTTGTATGAACATTTTTAACTTTTATATCAATAAAAATAGCCATGGGTTGTGTCTTAGAACCCTGGATGTAACAATGGGCCTCAAGGGTGGGTTTTCAATCCCTTAATGTGTCTTTGGAATTCCAAAGATAGCTGGTATAATCAGGTTAGGCACCCTTAAAAAGTGGTACAATTCCATAGCTATAAGGCCCTGCATTAAACTGTCCTCTAACATGAGGTCAATTCTTCTATAGGAAATATTCACTTCATTTTTGGATACCACTGAATAACGTAAATCGTTATTAAGAATTTCCAGCATCCTAGCTGTGTAGTCCCAATGCTCCATAAGGACCACCCCTCCCACTTTGTCCGGTTTCATTACACGTATTCTCTCATCATTTCTTAGTCCCATTAATAATTTGTTTTCTTCAACGGATAAGTTTGAATGGATGTTCGTAAACTGATGGTAAAGTAAGACATGCTTCAAAATTGTATATTTCCTATTGTAGTTGGGGATTAAAAGTGCTTCTCCTTGTCAAAGTACAACTTTTATTGTTACATTCATTGAATTTATGTTTATACAAATGTTCAAGATTTAACTTCCTCGTAATTTCTATTAACATATCCTCCAGTCTAGGTACACTAGCTGGTACAAATGAAAATCCTTTTAAAAATAATGAAAAATATACATCATCAACCTCTAGGTCAGTATAATTAAACGAGAATCTTTTCCACTTGCTGTGAAAGGCTTATGGGAAGTTAACAAAAATTTTTGGACTGAGCAGTACAGGTCATCTCGCCTGACAATCAACGGAATTGAAAGAACCAAGATGTAAGCTTGAGGTTTCAGGGATTGGGGTGAACTAGACCCTTTGGATGGGACAGGAGATCTGGATCCGGGTCCAGAGTCCATGAGCGGTGAATTACGTGAGGCCAAAGAAAGGGGAACCATACTTGTCGAGGGCAGAATGGAGCAATGAGAATCACCTTGCTCTTCAACCTAATGGCTTTCTTCAAAAGAGGTATTAGTGGAATGGGAGGAAAGGCATAGAGCAGTCCTAAGGGCCAGTCATGAAGGAGAGAATCTCTTGGGGACTCCCGCTACAGGGGGATTAGGGCAAAGTAGTTGCTGCACTTGCTGTTCAGGGGTAATGCAAACAGGTCGCAACAAAGCTGGCCCCAGTGACGGAAAATATCCTTCACCACTCTGGGACTGAGAGACCACTTCATGAAGCAAGAGGGTGCATCTGGCTCAGCTTGTCAGCTATCACATTCGAGCTCCTCAGGATATGCAATGCTATCAGAAAAATGGTTGGAAGAATTCACCCATTGCCATACTATCAGAGCTTCTCGATACAGGGGGTAAGACTTGGTTCTGCCCTATTTGTTGATGTACCACACTACTGACATATTGTCTGACTGAATCACAATCGTTCTGAGAGGGAAGACAGCTTGGAAGCCTTGCAACACTGAAAGCACTGCCCTCAACTCCAGAACACTACTATGCAAATTGGCCTCTATCAAGGACTAAGTGCCTTGGACTGTTCTTCCCAGATAATGCCCCACCCCATCCGAGAGGCGTCCATGGTCACTATGGCCTTGGGCTGAGCAGGAACAAAAGGTCGGCCTAAGAGAATTTCCTCTAAGTCCATCCACCAGTCTAAGTCATTCTTGCAACAATTGCTGACCCAAATGAGATGTGTCAGGGAATGACTGAGAATGGACCACTGGGAGACTAGAAGCCAATGCAGAAATCTCATGTGAAATTTTGCTAGCGGGACCAGCATAATTGCCGCTGCAATAGAACCTAGAGCTTGTAGAACCAATCAAGCAGGTACCATGTTGCTGGAAAGAATAGCTTCCACCTGGGATCTTATCTTCTACAGTCAGAGAGGAGGAAGGGAAGCTATGCAACAGCTGGTATTCGGGTGAGCCCCTATAAACGCCAATTCTTGAGTTGGACTTAGCTGACATTTTGTGAGATTCACCATAATACTTAGACGAGCGCAAGTGTGTAGAATAAAATCTCTTGTCTGCTCTACTAGACTGGTGGGAACAGTGACAAGCCAGTCATCTAAATATGGAAACAGTCAGAATCCATGCAATCTCAAGAGATCTGCTACTGCTGGTATACAGTTAGTGAACACCCTTGGGGTTGTGGTGAGACTGAATGGCAGAGATTTGAACTGATAATGACTGGCTCCTAACAAGAAGTGGAGGAACCTTCTGGAGCACTTGTCCATTTTTATGAGGTAATACACATCCTGGAGGTCTATAGAGCATATCCAGTTTTCTTTCCCTAAGAAGGATAGAATAGACTGAACTATGACAATCTGGAATTTTGTCTGCTGAACAAACGTGTTCAATAGGCTGACATCCAAAACTGGTCTCAAGTCCCCTGTCTTTTTAGGCAACAAAAAGAACCCAGAGTAGAATCCAGATCCTATCTGGCCTGGTCGGACTTCTTGGATGACTCTTTTCTTCTAGTAGCTTTTGAATTTCTAGAGCTGACTGATCCCTCTGACTGGGTGGAACTTCAGGGATTCTTCTGCCTGTTCTTGGGGTGAGAATGAAGGGAATGTAGTATTCTCTGGTAGTGATCCTTAGCAGCCAAACAGCTGAGGTTATTTCTTGCGAGGCTAGTGGGTGCAAGGATAATCTTCTCCCGACTGCCTCCAGAGACAAGCAATCGGGCCTCCGTTCAGGAGTGCTGGTAGAGTTTCCCTGAGGAAGAATCTCTGGAACTGTGATTTTGCGGGTCATTTTTGCCATGAAGTCAGCGTCTTCCATTGCAGTTTCCCCCTCTCTTGCGAGGGGAGCCACTGCCACGTATGTCCTGAAAATGCCCTTGGGATTTCTTGAGCTACATTATATTCCTCTTCTATGATTTCTGGAGAAGGACAGCTGGGGAGCAGAAAATTGTATACCCACTGCAGACAAGGTCTTTCCATCTTTTTCACACCTGGCCAAGGTCTCTCTGACTTTGGTGCCAAACAGGGATGATCTGTCAAATGGAGCATTGACGATCGAAGACTTAAATTGCTCCGCAAATTCGCACAAGCCCTAATCATCCCTCCGGCTGCGTGCACAATGAGCCTCATGGATAAGTTAGAAATAGACTTCAGGATGGCAAGCTGCGTGGTCACTTTATCTTGTACCCTCTCAGACATGGCTCCTGAATGGGTATCTGACAGCTCCTTAATAGATGCCTCTGGAGTCTATTAAAGTGTGCCATGAAGTTAAACAACCATAACGCGAAGGTCGAAGAAGCGTACACCCTCTTCCCAATTCTGTCCACTGTCCTGGACTCTCAGGACGATGAACTGTGGAACCCTCTTCGGCAAGTTTTTTCTTTGTGGCTGCCACAACCACCATGGCAACTACTGCTAATTTCTTGGCCAAAACTGATGGTCTTCTGGTGCGGTGAGAATTTTGTACAGTCTCCTGGAGATTGGCTCTACAGAAACAGGGGCCTTCCATGCCTGCTGTGCAATCAATTTAATGAGATTGTCAGTGGGCGGAGTCACCCAAGAGGTAGATGGGCAAGCACCAAAAGCTTGCATGTACACTGACTCCTATGAGGAAGGGTCTTTGGGCTTCCAGCCACCCCTCTGCTTTAATAACTCAAGAATGTGAGAGATCCAACCATATAGCCAAACTGGAGGCTAAGCTCTCTCAACTCAGTACTGGCGTAACCAGTCAGGAGGAGAAGAAAACCACACTCACTACAATTCCAATCTCACATAGACCTACCACGACAGCAAACCAAACACATAAACACACAAAAACATACTCGGAGGCTCTAAATAAAAATCTGCCTAAGCAACAGAGACCTCCAAAGCATACACCCAAGCAACCGCTACCCCAAAACAAAACACGTGCAACACATAGTTCACAAAGCCAGTGTGCCGAACAGTCACAGCCCTTAAGGCTAAACAACACACCTGACACACTTGTAATAGGTGACTCTATCGTCAGGCACACTGACATCCCGCTCACCAGGCTGAACAAGGAGAAGGTCACGTTGAGCTGCCTGTCGGGCGCTAGGATCCGCCACATAACACAAGCACTCAGGTCACTCCAAGGCAAGTACAAATATGACTCAGTCATTGTCCATGCTGGTGAGAATGACCTGAGACGTGGACTACATGAAAAGAGACATAGAGGAGCTCTCTGAGCATGTAGCCCAGGCCGGTATGACCCTGACCTTGAGAAGCATCTAACCCTCACCAAGAATGATGCCACAATATGAAGACAAGATGATCAATTTCAACAATTGGCTTAAGTATTGGTGTCATTCAAAGGGGATCCAATGCCTGTCAGCCTGGGATGACATGCTCGACAAGCCACGATGCTTCGCTAGGGGCGGCTTGCACCTGTCACCCCTGGGCTTTCGGATATTGGCAAGGGCTCTTGCCACCCCCATAGTGCCTTTTTTAGGCAAGGCTCAAAAGACAAACCCACCTCCATAGGTATCACAAGGGATAAGAAACTAAGAGTAATGCTACTCAATGCCAGAAGTCTAAACCTGTCCCAAGAGGGGAAGGAGGGAGGGAAACCTGGACTGCAGCTGTATTAGCACTCGAACATCTACATTTATGGTAGGTACAAAACTGTACTATGTTTGTCGTGCATACAGCTGCAGTCATAACAGATGGGTAGAATCCCAAAGCTAAGAAAGGGGTGGTAGGCACTAGGTGGAACTAGGAGGAGCCAGAATGCCCTGCAAGACTGCAGTGGCAAAGCCTGCTCTAGTTTTGGAGTATAAAGGTAGGTGGTAGTGCTTGGAGAAGGTATGCACAGAACTCCAAGTGGCTGCTTCCAAAATATCTTTGGTAGGAACTCCTCTGAGGAAAGCTGCAGAGGTAGCTGTGGCCCTTGTGGAGTGAGATCTGATGCCTGCAGGTACGGTTTTACCATGAAAGGAGTAAGAAAAGCGTATGCAGTGGGCTATCCATTTTGAGATTGTCTGTTTGGAAATTGGCTTCCCTTGAGCTCCTATAGCATAGGACACAAAGAGCTGTTCTGATTTTCTGAAAGGCTTTGTTCTGTCCAAATAATAACGCAGCTGTCTGTGGATGTCCAAGGAATGTAGTAGTCTCTCCCATTTGTTTTGAGGATTAGGGTAGAAGGTAGGTAAGTGTATAGCCTGATTCAAAGCTACCCTGGATACCACCTTTGGCATAAAGGACGGGTTGGTTCGTAAGGAAACTCTGTCCTGATGGAAGATGATAAAAGGCTGCACAGCCATGAGGGCTTGTAGTTCCGATACCCTATGAGCTGAGGTGATAGCCAGAAGGAAAGCTGTTTTCCAGGACAAATATTGCAAATCTGTTGAGGCAGCTGGCTCAAAAGGAGGCAAGGTTAGCTTTTCTAGAATGAAATTGAGATCCCAAGCAGGTATTGGTTGTTTCCTTGGGGGTTTTATATTCTTAGCCCCTCTGAGGAACTGTTTTAAGAGGAGGTGAGAGAATAAAGGTGGATCAGTGTTGTATTCTGCAGAAATGGCTGAGCATGGATTTTGATGGAGGAGAATGAAAGTCCACTGCTTAGCAGCTCAGCTAGATACTGTAATATTTGAGGTAAATTCAGTTTTCCATGATTCTGGCCCTTTTCCTCATTCCAGGCAAAAACTGTTTCCATTTTGCGGAGTAAGCTTTTCTAGTAGACGGCCTTCTGGCCTCCAAAATGACATCCTGTACCTCCTTGGAGAGTAGGGTCTGTTGTGATGTTAAGGAATCTTCCATGCAGCCAGATTGAGTGTTTTCAGCTGACTGTGAAGAGTTTTGAAGCTGTGCTGAGTCAGAAGAAGCAGCATTAGAGGTAGGGTCCATGGAGGGGAATGCGTCAGGCTCCTCAGGAGTGGGTGTCGGTGCTGTCTTGGCCAGTCTGGAGCAATGAGAATCATCTTTGGTCTGTCTGCTCTGGTTTTTAATAGAACTTTGGGCAGCAGAGGAAGAGGTGGAAAGGCATAAACTGTCATTGTTGTCCAACTGAAAGAGAGAGCGTCCACTCTCCAGGCCTGTGGATGAAAAGTCCTTGAGCAGAATTTTGTCAATTGGTGATTTTTGTGGGAGGCAAAGAGATCTATGTCTGGCCTTCCCCATGCTTGAATTATCTCTGTAAAAACTTGAGGATGCAACTTCCATTCATGTGGATCTATCATATTTCTGCTTAGGTTGTCTGCCAGCGTGTTTTCCTTGCCTGGCAAGTACTGTGCTTGAAGTTCGATTTGTAATTCCAGAGCCATGTTCCAAAGTGACATGGCCAGCCTGCATAGGGGGTATGAATGGGTTCCTCCCTGTTTGTTTATGTACCACATTACTGTGGTGTTGTCTGTCCTTATCAATAGCTGACCTGGATGCAGAAGGTCTTTGAAAGCTATAATAGCATTTATTACTGCTAGCATTTCCTTTTGATTGATGTGAAGGTGCTTTTCTTTTTGGGACCATTTGCCCTGAATGCACCGATCTGTCATGTGCGCCCCCCAGGCGTAGTCCGAGGCATCTGTTGTGATGACTTGATTTGCTTGAGGCTTGCAGAATGGGAGACCTATATTTGTTTGGCATGCTTGAGCCCACCACAGAAATTCCTTCTGAAGACATGGAATTAGTGGTATTATTGTTTCCAAACTGTGGCTGTGTTGAGACCATAGGTTTTTCAGGTACCATTGAAGTTTCCTCATATGCAGCTTTGCACATGGGATTAGTAGGATGCAAGATGCCATGAATCCCAGAGCCTGCAGGATTTTCCTTGCAGTTAGCCTGGTGAAATTTGCTAGTGTTCTGAAGTATTGAGTTAGTTGCCCCTGCTTCTCTGGCGTGAGGTAGGCCATCTGGGTGTTTGTGTCCAAGTTGGCACCCAGGAAAATTATTTTCTGAGAGGGTAGTAGCCTTGATTTCTTTTTGTTGACTGTGTATCCCAGAGAATTCAACAACATTATTACAAAAGCCAGATGTTTCAGAAGTATGTGCTTGCTGTCCACTTGGATCAGGCAGTCGTCCAAATATGGGTATATTTGTATCCCTTGAAGTCTGCAGTAGGCAATTACTGATGCCAGGCATTTCGTGAATACTCTGGGCACAGTAGATAAGCCAAAGGGCAATGCAGAGAATTGATAATGGGTTGAACCTGCAAGAAATCTGAGGTATCTTCTGCAATTTTGTCTGATTGGGACATGCAGGTATGCCTCCTTGAGGTCCAACGTTACCAGCCAAGACTCCTTGCCCAGCATGGGAAGAAGCTGCTGTAATGTGAGCATCTTGAATTTTGGTACGAGTAAAAATGTGTTTAGGATGGATAGGTCCAAAATAGGTCTCCAATCTTTTCCATTCCTTGGTACCAGGAATAGTCTGGAATAAAAACCTTGACCTTGTTCGTGAGTAGGTACCTCTTGAATAGCTTTCATGTCCATGAGATCTGAAATTTGTCTTTGTGCCTCTGCCCTTTGACTGTGTGGCAGGTTCGGCATGCCTCTCATTTTTGGAAGGGTGTGAAAATGGAATCTGCAGCCTCTGTTTATAATGTCCAGGATCCATTTGTCTTTTGTGACAATATGCCAATTTTTTGAAAATAATGCCAGTTTTTCGCCTAAGGGTGCTGCCATTTGAGCCTTGCTTGGCATGCAAAGGGGAAGTCATTGGGCTTGCTTTCTGAATGGCTGCGAACTATCCTCACCACCTCTTTGTGTAGGAGCTTGCCATTGTCTGCCTCTAAACGATCCTTGAGATTGCCCTCTGCCCCTCGGGCGCCTGTATCTACCTCTTTGGGGTCTGTCCGCTACCTCTTTGGGGTCTGTCCGTGGCTGGAAAGGACCAATTTTTGGAAGGGCAATTTCTACTGAAATGTGGAGGTTGTACCTGTAGAAAATCTTTTCACTGTTTGCATTGATTTAGCCTTTTCCTCCATTTTCTTTTATACCTCCTCAGCTTTAACACCAAATAATACATCCTTTTGTAGAGGGGCACCTAGTAATTTAGCTTTGACATGATCTGGTAAGGTTTGCTCCTTGAGCCAGGCATGTCTACGTATGACTGATCCTATAACAGCAGCTCTACATGAGGCCTCTAGAGCATCAAAACCACATTGCAAGGTATGTTTACCCACTTGTTCTGCACTATGCATCAAATCCTGTAACTCCTTCAAGTCTGGTTGTTCAGGTTGTGACATTTTACTTCTCAACTGTGATAACAGAAACTGTTGGTACTTTAGCATATGGAACTGGCAGTCTAATGCCCTCATGGTTAAGGTGGCCGAGGTGTATACCTTTTTTCCCCACCTTTCTAAGGATCTGGAATCTCTCTCGGAAGGTAATGGGTTTTTAGCAGTGGAGGCTTTAATTCCCTCGGGGCCCTGGGAGATAGTATCTGGGTCAGCCGCATGGCTTTTGTATAAAAATTGGTGTGAGTCAGGAACCCGGTAGTACCTGTCAGGCTTGACTGGGGCTGGAGGTAAAGAATCCGGGTTAAGGCAGGCCTCCGAGTACACATCATCTAGTATGTCTAAGACAGGAGTTATAGCCAGAGGCCTGTGCTGGGGTAGCAAGAGAAAATCCCTAAGCCTTTTCTTGGAATCTGAGTACTCTTGGCCTTCCCAGTGGAAGTGTTCCCTTAAGGTATGCAGGGTTTCCCCAAATGAGTAATCCTCTGGGGGGGAGACAGAGGAAATGGAATCCTCAGCATCAGAATCTTCAAAAGGGGAGTAGGAATGTTCTTGTTCATCCGAGTGATCTGAAATAATGGAGGCCTGGTCAGAGGAGGGGGATTCTTCCTCCACTCTGGGCCTTTTGTCCGGGGGGAGGTTGAGAAACCCTGATAAGAGTAATCAAATCCTCAACCATTTTAAGCATCTGTTTTTTAGGCATGGGGCCTGGAGAAGGGCCCTGTGGAGCTTGTCTCTTAGAATGCATGGCTGCTTTAGACTTAGTGAAAGCCTTGATAGAAAAAGAAGAGGAAGGTCTGAAGACACCTTGAGAGGAGGCAGACCTGTCTACATTTTGAGATTCACCACCAAGAGTGGCTTCGGTATCTGTAGTCGGGGTGTGGGCCGAGGAGCCAGCAACCTCGGGCACAGAAGACACCGCCAATGAAGTGTCGTCGGTAGGCAGGGGCTGCGTAGGCGCCTCGCTGAGAACCGGACCACCTGTAGTCGGCTTTGGCGTGGTGTCGGTAGAGGCCGCGGACCTCGTGTGTCGGTCCTTGTCTTTGCGTTTTTTAGACAAAACTGGAGTCGGAGTATCCGACGACATAATATAGTTAAATTTTTTGCCAAAATAGTGCTGGGCGAACTCCGCCCGACGCTTAATGGTGCGTTTGTTGAATGTAGCACAAAAATGACAGACCGAGACGTCGTGGTCTGGGCCTAAGCAAGGAATGCAGAGGGAATGAAAATCCTCATACGGTATTTGCTTCCCACAAGAAATACAATTATTAACTTTGTCTGACATCGGTCTGAGGCAAGAAAAGTTTCCCAAACGGGGTACTTAGCTTTCAAGAAGACATCGGTTGCAAAATTTTCGTAATTTCAGGAGCTGGCCAACCGGCACTTGCGAACTGCTTCTGCTTCGGGCACCGAGCAGCAAGAAAGACTGAAGAAAATGGTGTTGGCTGGTTCTTTTATACCCCTGGCGCACTGACGTCAGGGAAGAAGCGGCAAAGTACAGTTTTGTACCTACCATAAATGTAGATGTCCGAACTGGATAGCATCTGCAGTCATAACAACTGGGTTGTCCTGTCGTCAGGCAGCCCTTCGGTCAGCCGGATTCCAAAGTCTGGGTCCGGCTTCGGCTGATGTCGCACTTCACCCGACGTCATCTCTGCTGGTCTTCGGGTATAAAGGCATCAGCCGACGCCATTTTCCTCAGTGTTTCTTGCCCCAGATGCCAGTTGCCCTCTTGGAAGGCTAAATTTTGGATAAATGCCAATGTTTCCAAAAAGATAGAAGGCAAACACAAAAAATAAGCATGTATGTACATATATACAAACAAATACACCATAAGAGACTCCCCCCACCAGCTAGCTATAAGGAGGGCAAATACCCTAGGAGTACCACAGAGGGGAAGGAGGGAGGGTAATCCTGACTGCAGATGCTATCCAGTTCGGACATCTACATTTATGGTAGGTACAAAACTGTACTATGTCCTTCATGGATGCATCTGCAGTCATAACAACTGGGTAGAATACCATAGCCAACTAGGGGAGGAGGAAGGAAAAATTATGGTGTGGTTAGGATCCCTTGCAGTACAGCAGTGGCAAACCCTGCTCGGGATCTAGAATACAGAGGTAAATTATAATGCTTGGCAAATGTATGCACGGAGGTCCAAGTAGCCGCCTCAATAATGTCCTTGGTTGCCACTCCTCGTAAGAAAGCTGTGGTAGTGGCTGTAGCCCTTGTAGAATGAGGCCTTATGTTCTGTGGAATTGGTTTTCCATGGTAGGAGTAACAGAATCGTATGCAATTTCCTATCCATTTGGAGATTGTCTGTTTGGAAATTGCTTTTCCTTCCCTTCCTGTTGCATAGGCTACAAAAAGCTGGTCAGTTTTTCTATTACTTTTGGTTCTGTCCAGGTAGTAGCGTAGCTGTCTATGTACATCCAAGGAATGCAGCATTCTTTCCCCTCTGTTTTGTGGATTGGGGAAGAAGGTAGGTAGGTGGATTGCCTGGTTTAAAGACACTCTGGATACCACCTTAGGCATAAATGTAGGATTAGTTCTCATGGACACCCTATCTTGATGGAAGATTAGGAAGGGTTGTACTGCCATTAAGGCCTGAAGTTCAGAAACCCTCCTTGCTGAAGTAATTGCCAGTAGGAAAGCAGTTTTCCATGACAGGTGCTGTAGATCTGCTGTTGCTGCTGGTTCAAACGGAGGGAGTGTTAACTTTTCTAGCACAAAGTTCAAGTCCCATGCTGGCAGTGGTGGTTTCCTAGGAGGTTTTACATTCTTGATCCCTCTGAGGAACTGCCTGAGTAGAGGATGTGAAAAGACAGGTGGATCAAAGCTGTATTCTGCTGAAATAGCTGATGCATGTATCTTGATGGAGGAATAGGACAGGCCTGTATGTAGAAGCTCTGCCAAATACTCCAGAATGTTAGCAATATCTATATTCGACACATCTTTTCCTCTTTCAGCACTCCAAATGACAAACCTTTTCCATTTTCCTGCATAGTTCCTTCTTGTTGAAGGTCTGCGGGCTTCAAGGATAATGTCTTTAACCCTTTGGGAGAGATCTGGATTAGTTGCTGCTATGTGATGTTCCAGGCAGTCAGTTGCAAAGTTTTTAGGTTTGGATGCATGATGCTGTAGTTGTTCTGAGTTAACATCAAAGGCATCAGGGGTATTGACCACATTTTCTCCCGAGACATGCTCCTCAGCAATGGGTACCAGTGTTGTCTTGGCCAGCTCGGAGCTATCAGGATTATCCTTGGACGTTCCTCCTTGATTTTTAGTAATACCCTGTGTATCAAGGGAAGAGGTGGAAATGCATATGCTGTCAGACCTTTCCAGCTGAAGGAGAGCGAGTCCACCTTCCATGCAAGTGGGTGGAATGTCCTTGTGCAGAATTTTTTGAGCTGGTGATTGAGAGGGGAAGCGAATAGATCTATTTTTGGCATTCCCCATTTCTTTGTGATGGTCTTGAAGATGTCTGGGTGTAGCATCCATTCGTGAGCATCCGAGGTGGTTCTGCTTAACATGTCTGCTAGAGTGTTCTCCTTTCCCGGTACAAATATTGCCTGTAACTGGATGTTGTAGCTTAGTGCCAGGTTCCAAAGGTCCACAGTCATTCTGCATAGGGGGTATGAATGAGTGCCTCCCTGTTTGTTGATGTACCACATGACTGTGGTGTTGTCTGTCCTTATCATCAAATGGCCTTCTTTGAGAAATGGTCTGAAGTTTTGGAATGCCAGTTTTACTGCCAGCATTTCTTTTTGGTTGATATGCAGGTGTAGCTGGTCCTGAGTCCACAATCCTTGTACGCATTTGTCCAGCATGTGTGCCCCCCATCCTAGGTCTGAGGCGTCTGTTGTGATGGTTTGGCTTGTTCGAAAGTTGTGGAAGGGTAGGCCTGGGTTTGACTGGCATGCTTGAGCCCACCATAGGAACTCCTGTTTTAGGCATGGGATTAGTGGTATTTCCGTTTCTAGGCTGTGCCTGTGTTGGGACCATAAATTCTTTAGGTACCACTGTAGTTTTCTCATATGCAGTCTGGCATGTGGGACCAAGATTATGCATGATGCCATGAAGCCCAAGGCCTGCAGAACTTTTCTTGCTGTTAGTTTGTTCTGTTTTGTTAATGCCAAGAAGTAAAGAGGGAGTTCTTTTTGTTTTTCTGCAGTTAGGAATGCCATTTGTTTTACTGTGTCCAATTCCGCGCCCAAGAATGTTCTTGTCTGGGATGGTATCAGCCTTGACTTTTGTAAATTGACTGTGTATCCCAGGGCTTGTAGCAAGTAAATGACCCTTTGTAAATCTGTTGTCAGCTTGCTTTTGTTGTCCGCTTGTAGCAGGCAGTCGTCCAGGTATGGATAAATTTGGATTCCCTGTAGTCTGCAGTGGGCGATTACTGATGCCAGGCATTTTGTGAATACTCTGGGAGCAGTAGATAAGCCAAAGGGCAATGCTGAGAATTGATAATGCTCTGATCCTGCAAGAAATCTGAGGTATCTTCTGCAATTTGGTCGAATGGGGACGTGCAGGTATGCCTCCTTGAGATCTAGAGTTACCAGCCAACACTCCTTGCCCAGCATGGGAAGAAGTTGCTGTAGGGTCAGCATTTTGAATTTTGGGACAATGATATAGGTGTTTAAGATGGACAGATCGAGAATAGGTCTCCAACTTTTTTCTTTCCTTGGAACTAAGAATAGTCTGGAGTAGAATCCTTTGCCCTGTTCTGTTATTGGTACTCTTTCCACAGCTCTCATCTTTGTTAATTGCATTATCTGCTGTAGAGCTTCTATTTTTTGATTTGGAGGCAGGTTTGGCATTCCTCTTTTGACTGGTAAAGTGTGGAAGTGGAACCGGTAGCCTTGGTCTATGGTTTGCAAAATCCACTTGTCTTTTGTGATATAGTGGCAATTTTTCGAAAATAAGGCTAACTTTCCACCTAATGGTGCTGCTATTTGCTCCCTGGTAGGCGGAGTAAGAGCCAAGTCACTGTGATTGTCCTGTTGCAGTGGTAGGGGTTGTGTCTGTACCTCTGTTATTACCTTGCCACTGTCGTCCTCTGTAGGCACCTCCTCTGGATTGATTTCTGCCTCTGGAGCGTCTATTCCTGCCCCTTTGGGATCTTGTGGAGTCAGGAAAGGACCAATTTTTGGCAGGCCAGTTCCTGCTAAACCTTGGGGGCTGAACCTGTAAGAAATCTTTAACTGTTTGTACAGATTTTGCCTTTTCTTCCATTTTCTTCATTACCTGCTGGGCAGGTGTACCAAATAAACTGGCCTTATCCATAGGAGCTTCTAATAGCTTAGCTTTAACATGATCCGGTAAGACCTGCTCTTTCAACCATGCATGTCTTCTTATCACTGTGCCAGTCATGGCTGATCTAAATGAAGCCTCCAGTGCATCATAGCCACATTTTAAGGAATGGTTACTAACCTGTTGTATGTTATTTACCATTTCTAAAACATATTTCTTATCCATAGAATCATCAGAGGATAGTTTTTTAGTTAACTGATCAAGCATAAACTCTTGGTATTGTATCATGTGAAACTGGCAGTTTGAAGCTCTAGCTGAGAGAGTAGCAGAAGTATAAACTTTTTTGCCCCATCTGTCTAAAGACCTGGATTCCCTTTCTGAAGGTATAGGGTTTTTTGTTGTGGTCGAGGCTACTGCCTTAGGTCCCTGGGAAATAGTTTCGGGGTCCGCCAGAGGGGCCTTGTATAGGTGGTGATGGGTGTCTGGTACCCTGTAAAATCTATCAGGTTTGGCAGGGGCTGGAGGTAAAGAATCAGGAGCAGTGCAGACATCATTAAATGCATCATCCACAACAGGCAAAACAGGAGGAATAGCTAAGGGCCTATGTTGTGGTAAGTGCAGAAAAGTCCTAAGCCTTTTTCTTGAATCTGAGAAGTCTTGTCCCTGCCATTGGAATTGTTCTCTCATGGCATGTAAGGTTTCCCCAAAGGAAAATTCCTCTGGTGGAGAGGCAGCTGGAATGGATTCTTCAGCATCAGAGTCTTCATAAGTAGAAAAAGGATCCTCTGGTTGTTCTGTAATGTCGGAGTCATCAGCAGAATCATCAGAGGACACTGGCTCGGGGGGCTCTGTCCTAGGTCTCTTTTCTGGTGGCTGAGAGGCCCTGTCTGGGTGAGATTGGGATCCCTAATTAAGGATATTAAATCTTCTGCCAGAGTAAGCATTTGTGAACTGGAAGTGGGCCTGTGTGAGGGAGGTTTAACAGGCACTGACTTAGCAGATTTGGCTGCTTTAGCCCTGGCAAAGGCCTTGATAGACATGGCTGCAGGGGGTCTAGCAGCACCACGTGCTGGGGTAGAGACATCCAAAGGGATGGTGTCTGATAACTCACTAGAAGCCACAGTTGTAGGCAAAATTTCTGAGGCCGATTCAGGTAAAGTAGCGGAGCCTCAGTAGTAGTCATGGATTCGCTGCAGATTGACCATTTTTCGGTTTCGGCGAAACCGAGACACTCGCTTGCTTAACCGTGGTTTCGGCCAAACCGCGGACCGCGAGTGTCGGTCTTTTCTTGCGTTTTTAACAATTTGGGTAGTCGGAGGATCCGGCGGCATAATGTATGCAAAGTCTGAGCGAAAAACTGTTCAGCAAACTCCGACCGGCCTTACGTTCGTCGGTTGAAGGAGGCACAGGCGAACAGGCTGCTACGTCGTGGTCTGGGCCTAAGCAAGGCAGACAGTAAGAGTGGAAATCTTTATGAGGTATTTGTTTCCCACAAGTTAAACAGTTATTGACTTTTTCTGACATCGGCTGAGGCAAGAAAGAGTCCCCAACGGGTACTTAGCTTTTAAAAGTCTTGGTAGTATTCGGTAGTAGTAATCTCTGGATCTGACCGACCGGCACTTGCGAACAGCTTCTGCTTCGGGCGCCACGCGGCAAGAAAGACTGAGGAAAATGGCGTCGGCTGATGCCTTTATACCCGAAGACCAGCAGAGATGACGTCGGGTGAAGTGCGACATCAGCCGAAGCCGGACCCAGACTTTGGAATCCGGCCGACCGAAGGGCTGCCTGACGACAGGACAACCCAGTTGTTATGACTGCAGATGCATCCATGAAGGACATCAACCGACGCCGGACCTACACTTTGGAATTCGGCCGACCGAGGTCCCGCCTGACGGCAGGAGAACCCATCTGTTATGACTGCAGCTGTATGCACAATGAACATCTACAGGCACTCATAAAATCGTCTAAGGCCAGCTTCGAGAGAAAAAATGCACAAGACACTAAGGATAATCACAAGGCTTTCTTTAGTTATGTTAGAAACCTGGGTGGGAATTCCCAGATATGCTCACAATTAGTCCAAAATGACAAAAAATGCACCGAACCCACAGACATTGCCAACATCCTAGCTGACAGGTTCAGCGCAAACTCCCATCCCCCCTTCCCCACCAAAAGGGCAAATATCTATCCCAGCAGAGTGCTGCCCCCCTGACATCTCAGATGCTCAGGTAAGAGCCGCCCTCTCCAAAGAAAAAAACACAGCATCAATGGGACCAGACAGTGTCCCGGGCTGCGTCCTACATGAACTCTAAGAAGAACTAAACCCAAACATAAAACTACTGTTCAGTCTCTGCCTTACTACAGGGTATGTACCCAAAGAGTGGCGTACAGCAACAGTGGTCCCTCTCCACAAAGGTGGTGCCTCAACGGATCATGGAAACTATCGCCCCATAAGCCTGACTAGCTTGGTCTGCAAAGCTATGGAAAGGATCATCATGGACCTCATAAATAAAGATATTGGGGACCTACAGACACTGGATCCTACCCAGTTTGGCTTTGTTAAGGGCAGATCCTGCCTCTTAAACCTGGTCGATTTCTTTGAAACAGTCACCAAGGCCATTGACGAGGGGAAGGTGGTCCACACAGCCTACCTGGACCTCGCAAAAGCCTTCGATACAATACCCCACTCGGGCATTATAGATAAGCTCACCAGCTTAAACATAAACCCCTATGTCACTAGATGGGTTGCAAACTGGCTCAAGGACAGAACCCACATGGTTAGAATTGCTGGAGCCATGTCAGACTCCAAACCAGTTACAAGTGGCGTCCCACAAGGCTCAGTCCTGGGACCTCTCTTGTTCGGTATATATTTCTCGGAGGTACAGGCCAACACGGAGGGACTGTGGCTGACCAAGTTCGCAGATGACTGCAAACTGGGTGCCATAATCGACTCTCCAGCCGACACAAGCATCCTACAAAAGGGCCTCATAGAAACAGACAACTGGTGCCAGAGCCATGGCCTCAAGCTAAACGCCAAAAAGTGTATAGTCATCCCCTTCAGTAAAAACAAAGTGCCCACAAATTACCACATAGATGGTAATCCGTTAAGTACAGAAGAAGTAATTAGGGACCTGGGGACCCAAGTTGATAGCAATCTCTCATTCGACAACCACGTGGCCAAAGTGGTTAGAAAATCATTTTATATAGCCCACCTAATCATGAAGGGATTCACATCTAGATCAGGGGAGGTCATCGTGCCTCTTTACTCATCCCTCATCAGGCCCATAATTGAGTACAATGCCCCTTTTGGGATGTACCTTACCAGACACCTGCAGCAACTGGAAAGACCCCAAAAGTACCTCACCAAGAGGATCAAAGGGCTCAAACAGATGCCATATGCTGCCCGGTTAAAGAAACTCCACCTCTACTCAGTGGCATACCGCCTGCTCAGAGGCGATCTGTGCCTGACATATAAAGCCATGTCCAACCCGAAATTAATGGACATGCTGCACCTCAGAAAATCCAAATCCCATTGAGCTACGCGCTCGAGAGACTTGAACCTCAGCACTGAAATAAATAGGACATGCTGGAGGGACAGATTCATAACCCAAACTCTCCCTTCACTCTGGAATAAAATCCCAGTCCAGGTTAGACAGAGTCCCTCATTGACTCTCTTCAAGAGGAATCTTGATGAGTGGATGGGAGATTGTAGATTTACTACGGGTATCACTTCTGTGTCACTGTTAGACAGATGCACAGTATACTAACCTCGAAAAAGGGCATAGCAAAATTCATTTTAAAATGGGTGGTGAAAGCCAAACACACTCTGGCTAGGCTTGTAAATGCCCTAGGGCAGATAGCCTAGTATGAACCTATGAACCTATGTCTCCAAAGAAGATGTCTTCTGGGGGTGACTGGAGGGAACCCACCCCTTCATCGAAGTCCATGTACTCCATGACACATTCTTCTGAGGAAGCTAGGTGTTTTATCTTACATGTCCTCTTCCAGAAGGGAGCGAAACCTGGGAAGAACTTGTAAGACCCTTAGCCATGAAAGGCTGATCCACCAACCTCATGACATCGACTTCTGTCAGACTCCTGGAGGAACGAACGGAAAAGGCTGAAGGGGATTCAGGTCTTTCTAAGAAAAGGCTTGTGAGATGTCCCACAAAGGGGTCCACTGACGGAACCTAGTCCTGGATACAAAAGGTAAATCTGGTTCCGAGGATACTGACAGCACCAAAGAAAGGGCCACCGAGGGAGGGACTGGCACCTGGGAGGTCGGTTCCATAATCACCGGCACCGAATCCTTTGGTGCACTCACAGTTAGTGCCGCTGAAGTTGGTACTGTAGCCTCTGAAAGTGGTTAGCTTCGGTTCCACTGATTTAGGTCTCTTCGATGCCAGAGCCGATGGGGAAGCCGGCACCGACAGAACTCCTCTTTTTTCCATGCTCCACTTTAGAGGAAGAGAAGGAAGATGGTGAAGAAACATCAGACTCTGATTTTCTTGGCTGAGTGGACAAAGCCTCATTAAAGGATGTTTTAATTAGACCTTTAAGTATAGGTTTATTCTTTCTTTCTGCAAGGGCCTGGAGACTAAAAGATTGACAAATACCACAATCCTCTTGCAAGTAAACCAGGCCCATACAATACACACAAGCCATATACCCAGCAGAACTGGGCATTTTCCTGCCACAATCATGGCACTGCTTAAATCCTGTAGTGCCTTTACCTTTGTCTGCCATCTTGACTAGATACCCATTCAGGCTGTTGAAACACACACACAACCCCACACATGCAGTACGAAAGAAAGAAACAGAAGGAAGTGCTACCAACAATGGCAGGCCAGAACTACCAGGAGGTACAAAAGGAGAAAGGATAGGGCTACCAACGATGGTAGGAAAAGTACCAAAGGGTACAAAGGTTGGAAAGACAGATACACTCACAGAAGAAACTCAGAAAATAATTTTATATAAGTACAGAGAAACTACCAACAGTGGTGGGCAAGAATACCGAAGTGTAAAAGAGAGGGATACTAGAAGAAAAAACAGAAAGACGGAAAGTATTAACTGGGTAAGTTAAAAGGAAAGAGTGACTAAAGGAAATCTGCAGTAAAAACAATTAAAATTTTACTTAACTCAGAGAGTCTTGGCTAACACGTCCGATGAGGAAGAGCGGCAAACGAGATCTGAGGTAATCTAGAGAGGGGCATTCTGGGTAAGGACTTGGCTCAAGAGTTTTTGATTCTTGCGATCTATTATAAGAGCCAAGCCAGTTCTGAGGGTCGCAACCGAGTCCCATAGGTGAAAGATAAATGAAGATTGACAACATCACATATAATTTTTCCTCAGAAAGATTCCAAATGATGGAGGTGTGATGGGAAAGAAAGAGGTAATTGGGAATGTATTTTTTGGGAGTGTAATGGGTTGGCAGACTTTAAAAATTCCTTAGAGACTATTCTGTCAGAAATACTGGGTGCGCAAATTGTTGTAAGTAAGAAAATTATTTTTTTTGAGCTGTGATACAGAATCAGAATTGCCTAGACATAGTAAGCCCTTGCTGTGTTTAATTTTGGTGGCTGCCAAAAAACAAATTACTTAAAAATGGAATCAATGTCTAAACCAACAGTACTAGAATTAGTGAGTCTACTAACAGAGACAAAGGGTAGAAGCAAATTACACAGAAAAAATGGGAATTGTGGGAACAATAAATGCATAATAATGTTTTGGAGGAGGAATGAGGTTTAAGGGAAAGCAGGAAATGAATGTGCTATGTAGTGTTCAATTGACAATGGCTGTATAGATTATATATTATGTATAATGTTTGCAGGTGAAAATATGTCAATATGGTTTGTTTTCATTTATATATATGTATGACTGCGTATGTCACAAGTGATACCTCAATAATTAATTTATTTTATTTCTTTGACATTTGTTAACTGGGAATATCCGACTTGGCACGAAGCCAGCAGGGGCCCGGGGAGAAACACTCTTGTAACGTGGGAGGAAGCAGGAGTACCCAGAGGAAACCCACCCAAATGCAGTGGGGGCATGCAGACTCCACACCAAAGGCACCCCAGCCAAGAATCAAATTGGAGAACCTCTTGCTGTGAGGCGACAAAGGTAACACTGCACCACTGTGCCATCCAAGGATGCTTCTTGTTTAAAAAAAATACTTTTTCTAGTTCCAAGAAAGCAGGGAACCCAAAAACCAATCTCTGATCTTTCAGTGTTAAACAAATTTCTGATAGTTCCCAAATTCAAAATGCCTACGATAAAAAAAGCTTTTACCCATGACTTTCCCTGAGGCTCTGATGGTCACCTTGGATTTTAAGGATTTGTACCTCCATATCCCTGTAGCAAAGTAAGAGATGAGGTATCTTCACTTTATGTCAGATGGAAACCATTTTCAATTCTATGCACTCATCTTTGGCTTTTCTTCTGCTCACAGAGCTTTCACTAAATGTCTAGCTCTAATAGCTGCTTTTAGCAGGACCAAAGGTGTGCAGATTTACTCCTGTCTAGGCAATTGTCTTATTCAGACAAACATGGTACAGGAGCTAAATGCCACCCTCCAACTAACTATGACATGCCTCTCTAATTTGGGTCTCACTCCAAATCTAAAAAAGTCATACCTCATACCCACAAACAGACTGGTATTCTTATGTACCATGTTAAACTCCAAGAAGCAAATGTTTTTTTCTTTCTCAGGAAAGGATCGTTTTTCTGACCCAATATTGCAAGACACTGTTTGAAAATGACACATCTTCAGCCCTGGAACTTCTAAGAGCCCTGGGTTACAGAGCCTCATACATTTTGACAATACCCTTAGCAAAGCTTTACATGGGGAAAATATAATGGTACTTGAAAAGTGTGTGTATCCAACACAAACATCCTCCCCACACTTCAGCACCAGGCTACTTCCTTGCATAAAAAGGTAGTTGTTATGGTGAATAGATGCTTGTGAACAGAACAAAGGGGAACTCTCTCATTGGCAAGTAGGGCAACCAAGTAATCACACCAGATGGCTCAGACCTAGTTGGGGTATCCCCACAAATGATCTGCAGGTGCAAGGCAGGTGGGACAACACTTCCATATAGAGTCAAATCAACTTGAAGGAAATTATGGCAGCCCACAGGGTCTTAAAAGTATAAAGACCAAAGTGGAAACCAGGCATTCTGGTGGTAAAACAGACAGCACTACAGACATGTGGTTCATAAACAAAAAGGGAGTAACCCAGTCATATCTTCTATGTCATACGGCAATGTGATTTTGGGAGGCACTCATTAGATGAGTGTACATATACTGGCCAAATATCTCCCAGGGGAAGACAGCAAGCTGGCAGATCATCTAAATGGGACAGTGTCAGATTCCCATGAATGGATGTTAAAAAATGTCTTCACTCCAATCATATAAAATTAGGGTGTGTCAGAGGTAGTCCTTTTTGTTTCAAAAGAAAACAAGCAGATAGAAGAGTACTGTTCAAGGACCCCAGACCACAGGGCCTGGAGAACAAATGTCTCCTTCTTCTATCAATGGACAGGTCTATTTTTGTATGCATTTTTCCCATACTCTTTATCCCCAGGGTTCTGCTAAAGATCTGACACAGGAAGGTCTGACGGTGAACCTGATAATACCTGTTTGACCCACACAACATTGCTTTCTCCTGCTCCACAAAATGAGCAGGTTAAAAGCACGGTTCCTGCCACAGGAGGTGGATCTTCTATTACAGAGCAGTGGAAATGCCATCTGTCCCAACTGAACACTCAGAAGCTGGTGGCCTGGAAGATCTGATCTTTATTCCACATGAACAGCTGTTTAATAAGAATCTCTTGCTCATCTTGAGAGAGGCCAGAAGACGTAGCACCAGAAAATCATATATCTCAAAATGGAAAATATTCCCTGAATAGTGCCAGTCTACATGGCAACAACCATTACTAAAGTAAAGCTGTGTACAGTTACCGTAAATGTAGATGTTCCGAGTGTACTCACTGTTGAAGTCATCGCTTGTGGGGTTATCCCTGCTGGGTAGTCCTCGGTCGGCCTGAATACCAGAGTAAAGCTTTTCCCCTGCGCCAGCTGCTGTTGCCTGTGGACTGACGTCAGGTCATCAGTGGTATAAAGGGGAGCAGCTTACGCCATTACATCAGCTTTTCTTCCCCTGACCTGTAGGAGCCCCTTGAAGGAAATGTTTAAAGAGGCTGTGGAGGCCCAAGACCACAAGAATGACACAATCTCCAAAAAGGATAAGACTAAGGGGGAAGGAGGGGGGGAGGGAGGGAAAATAGGACTGCAACAGTGAATACACTTGAACATCTACATTTATGGTAAGTGTACACAACTGTACCATGTTCTTCATGTTTCACTGTTGCAGTCATCACTTGTGGGAAGATTCCCAAAGCTGAGGAAGGGGAGGATGGAAGTATGAAATTCTTAGGATTGAGCTAGCATGCCTTGCAGAAGAACTGCAGAGGCAAAGCCTGCCCGAGCCCTGGAGAACAGAGGCAGGTGCTAGTGTTTGCTGAAGGTGTAGACTGAGGTCCAAGTGGCAGCTTCCAGGATGTCCCTGTTGGGTACTCCTCTAAGGAAGGCAGTGGGAAGCAGAGGCTACCCTAGTGGAATGTGTTCTGATAGATTTAGGAGGAGCTTTTCCATGAAAAGTGTAGCAGAACTGTATGCAGTGAGATGTACATTTAGAAATGGTCTGTTTCGAGATAGGCTTCCCCTTTTTCCCTGGGGTGAAGGCAACCAACAGTTGATCTGCCTTCCTAATGGACTTTGTTCTGTCCAAGTAGTAACTTAACTGTCTGCACACATCCACTGTGTGCAGGATTCTCTCGCCTTTATTCTGAGGGTTTGGAAAGAAGGTGGGGAGATGAATACCCTGGTTTAGGGTCACATCTTATACTACATTTGGCATGAATGAGGGATTAGTCCTGAGAGACACCCTGTCTGCATGGAAGAGAATAAAGGGTTCAGTGGCCATGAGTGCTTGAAGTTCTGACACCCTCCTAGCTGAAGTAATAGCCAAGAGGAAGGCGGTCTTCCAGGAAAAGTGTTTTAGGTCTGCTGATGCAGCTAGTTCGAAGGGAGGCAATGTCAGTTTTTCTAAGTCATAGTTCAGGTCCCAGGCCGGATTGGGTGCACTTTTAGGGGGCCTAATGTTAGATACACCTCTGAGGAATTGCTTAATCAAAGGGTGAGAGAAGACAGGCTATTCAGCATGAAAGTGTGCTGAAACAGCTGAGGTGTGGATTTTAATGGAGGAGAAGGAGAGGCCCTTGTTAAGTAGCTCCACTAGGTAGTCCAGAATAAGTGGAAGGGACAGCTGGGAGCTGTTGTGACCTTTTGATAGGCACCAGGAGTGGAATCTTTTCCATTTCTGCGAGTAAGATTTCCTGGTGCTGGGCCTTCTGGCTTCTTTAATAATGTCTAAGACCTGCTTGCTCAACTGTGGGTTATCCCTGGTCCTTGGGGGATAAACCATGTAGAAAGTTTTAGAGTGTGCAGGTTTGGATGTATAATCTCCCCTCTGGTATGGGTCAGGAGGTCTGCAGTTAATGGCAGGGGCCTGTAAGGCTCCTTGGTCAGGTTGAGAAGCAAGGGGTGTCAGTGTTGCCTGGGCCAATCTGGTGCTATAAGGATGGCTTTTGGTCCTTCCTGCCTTATTTTGAGCAGTACCCTTAGGAGTAAGGGCATGGGGAAATGCATAAATGAAGAGATTGGTCCATTGGAATGAAAGAGCATCCACTTTCCAAGCTAGGGGTTGGAACTCCCTTGTGCAGAATTTTTGCAGCTGATTGTTATGTTGGGAGGTGAAGAGGTCCACCTCTGGTGTCCCCCAGGCCTGGGTGATTTGAAGGAATTTCTTCTTCTGCAGTTTTCACTCGTGGGGGTCTAAGTAGTTTCTGCTTATATAGTATGCTAGGGTGTTGTTTGCTCCTTGGATGTACTGGGCTATCAGGTGTAGGGCCCATGGATGAGGCTGTCTGCCAGTGGGTCATGGCCAGTCGGCACAGAGTGTAGGAGTGTGCCCCCCCCAATTGTTGATGTACCACTTGACTGTGGTATTAATCTGTTTTTATGAGGAGGACCGCTGGTTTTAGGTGATCTTGGAAGGATGTGGCAGCCTTGTGAACTGCCATCATTTCTTTTAGGCTGATGTGCCAATGAAGGTGCCTGAGGTCCCAAGAGCCTTGGGTGCACCGGGTGTCTAAATGAGCGCCCCAAGCTAGGTCTGAGGCATCTGTGGTGATAGTCTGGCCTTGAGGGAGGTAGGTGAAGGGAAGGCCCTTGTTCTGAGTGCAGACCTCTGTCCACCAAAGAAACTCGTCCCTTAGTCATGGAATGAGGGGGACAGTGGTCTCCATAGGTTGAGAGTGTTGGCACCAAAGGTTCTTTAGGAACCACTGGAGTTTTCTCATGTGCAGCCTGGTCAGGGGGATCATTAGAATGCAGGATGACATGTAACCCAGTGCTTCCAGAATTTTCTTTGCAGTGAGTTTTTTTTTTCTGAGAGCTAACTGGGAAAAGTAATCTGGCAGAAAGCTTTGTTTTTCTGGTAAGAGGAAGGCTGTCTGTGTGGCTGTGTCCAGGAGTGCGCATAAAAAAGTGATCTGCCTGGATGGGTTTAGGTTTGATTTTTTTCCTATTGATAGTGAACACTAGAGAGGTTAGAGTTGTTTGTACAAAGAGCAGTTCCTGTAGTAACTTCTAAAATAAAAATACCACAAAGACCACTGATATAAACAAAAAGCAATTTATAAAGCATTTAACGCCTCGGCTTGCACAACCTTCAAGGAGTAGTAACTTCTCTTTGTTGTCTGCTTGTATTAGGCAGTCATCCAGATAAGGGTAAATCTGGATGTTTTGCTGCCTGCAGAAGGCAATCACTGGGGCCAGGCATTTTGTGAAGATCCTGGGAGCCATATATAAGCCAAAGGGTAGCACAGAGAATTGAAAGTGTTGTGAACCTGCTCTGAAACATAGGTATTTTCTGCAAGACTCCCTTATGGGTATATGAAGGTAGGCATCCTTCAGGTCTAGAGTGGCTAGCCATGCATTTTTGCCCAGCGTTGGTAAAAGTTTTTGAAGAGTTAGCATTTTGAATTTTGGGACCACTAGGATGGTGTTTAGCGTGGACAGGTCGAGGAAGGGTCACCAATTGCCTTCTTTCCTTGGCACTAGGAACAGTCTGGAGTAAAATCATTTTCCTGCTTGTTCATATGGGACAGGCTCCACTGCCCCTTGGACATGGAGTATGCGCACTTGTTTTAATGCTTCTGCCCACTGATTTGGAGGTAGATTTGGGTAACCTAAAAAGGTTGGGACTTGTTGGAAGGTAAATTTGTAGCCCTGGAAAATGATTTGTAAAACCCATTGGTCCTTTGTTACAGACGGCCAATTTTGTTTGTAAAGGGATAGCCTTCCACCTAACCTTTAATGGGAGGGGTGTGAGTCACTGGAAGTGCTTAGAGTAGTGAGTGAACTTAGCACTCCCTGGTGTGAGGGTGGTGGAGGGCCACTGCTTAGTTTTTTGCTGGCCTTGGTTTTGTGGTCTAACTGGTCTGTCCCTGCAAGGCCTTCCTTGAGCCTGTCTATTGAGGGCAGGGAAAGACGTGATTAGAGGGAAAGTTTCTGCTGAATCTGGGAGGTTGAACTTGGAGGAAGTATTTTACTGTTTGCATAAATTTAGCTTTATCCACCATCTTTTTGATGGCCTCCTCTGCTTTTGATCCAAACAAGTGGTCTTTATCCAGGGGGCATCAAGCAGTGTAGATTTTGCATGATCAGGCAGTGGGTGTTCTTTTAGCCATGCGTGCCTCCTAATGAATGAGCCTGCCACAGCGGCCCAACGTGAGGCTTCTAGGGCATCAAATCTGCAGTGCAGGGAGTGTTTACCTACTTGAGAAGTAGAGTGCAGAAGATCTGCTAACTCCTTGTAAGTATTAGTGACCAGTAAAAATGAAAATTTTTGTTTCATAAGTTCCAATGTGTGCTGTTTATATTTTAGCATATGGAACTGCCAGTTAAGAGGTCTAATAGCTAAAGTTGAGGAGGTGTACACTTTATTACCCCATCTATCTAGAGATCTTGAGTCCTTGTCAGAGGGAATTGGATTTTTAGGTGAGCTAGCCTTGGCCCCTTTGGGCCCCTGTGTGATGACCTCTGGGTCTGCTGCAAGTTTTTTAAACAAAAATGCATGTGAATCAAGCACCCTATAGTACCTGTCAGGTTTTCTAGGAGCAGGGAGTAGGGCATCAGGGGTGTGGCTAGATTCATTGAAAACATCATCCACCATGTCCAGAATAGGAGGGATGACCAAGGGTCTGTGCTGAGGAAGGTCTAGAAATTCCCTTAGTCTTTTCTTAGACTGAGGATAATCTTGGGCTTCCCAGTGGAAATACTCTCCGAAAGTGTGTAGGGTTTCCCCAAATGAAAGATTCTCAAGGGGGGGGGGGAGGCAGAAGGAATGGATTCCTCTGCATCAGAATCCTCAAAGGAGGTGAGAGGTAGCTGTTCCTCATCTGAATCAAGTTAGTCTGAAATTTCAGAATCCGGTTCTGTGTGAACGTCAGGGGAAGTATCCCTTTTTCTTTTAGAAGGAGTGGTATGGCTATCCGTGATGAAAGTGATGAGGTCCTCCGCCATTTTCAGTAACTGTGTTTGAGGAGGTGGAGTTGGAGTAAGATGGCAACTGAAGACTGCTTTTAGACCTTAATAAATCCATTTGTCGTTGGGATGCAGTAGTCGGAGGCAAAGACATCGCTTTTTGCCTTGAAGTGGTTGTGCGAAGAACCTCTTCAGAAGCTGGTGCCTGCGTAGCGGCTCCGGACCCAACTGAAGCGAGTACAACTGAGGGTTTGGATGATGAAGCATTCCCCAGCGCCATAACGGACTCTGAAAGGGTCTTGGTAGAGGTCTGTGAAGGAAATGAGTCGGGCATCAGGGACTGCGAAACCACCTCACTGAATTCTTGAGAACAGATGACTTGCTTCTGGGATGGGTCGTCAGAAGGCTTAAGTTTGTGTGGTCTGTCCCTTTTTTTATCTTTTCGTTTTTTGGGGATATCCACAGACTGTTGACCGACAGATGCCATTTTGTAATGCGAGGAACTACTTCGGAAATGCCTGGCTACAAATTTAGCTCTACGGCGAACAGTCCTAGAACTGAAAAGTGCACAGAACCGACAACAGGGGACGTCATGGTCTGGGCCTAGACAAGTAATACACAAGGTATGGAAGTCTCTGTGTGATATTTGTTTTCCACAGCAGAGACAATTATTGACTTATTTGGACATTGGTTAGTGCAAGAAAAAGGTCCCTAACAAGGTACTTAGCTTTAGTCGTTTTCAAAGGCAACTTCTACTCTGGCAACAATTGATCAGCACACACGCAAACTGCTTTTGCTTCAGGCTCCACGGCAAGAAAGACTGATGTAATGGTGCTGGCTGCTGTCCTTTATACTACTGACGACCTGACGTCAGTCCACAGGTGACAGTAGTCGGCGCAGGGGAAAAGCTTTACTCTGGTGTAGGGGCTGACCGAGGGCTACCCAGCAGGGATAACCCCACAAGTGATGACTGCAAGAGTGAAACATGAAGAACATCCAATGTTCCTTTACTACTAACTTGTCCAGAGGACTTTTCTCCAATAGACTTTCTTACATCTCAGTTAAGAGCCACATCTCAGCTATATTTGCCTGCCTCCCTCTTCAACCACCCTCACTTTCACCACTGGAGGTAAAATAGATCCTAAAAGGTATCAACCAAAGGCCTCATAGAAGGGCTCCTGCCTCTTCCTGGGATATCAGTTTTGTATTGGAAAAAGTACTCTACTGCCCTTTTAGCCTGCAGCTTCATCAGGCATTACATTTTTCTCTTGTAAAACTACCTTCTTAGAAGGCACAATGCCATTTAGAAGGATCTCAGAATAACAAGCAGTCATGTGTAAATAGTCTTTTCTCAGATTCCATTAAGACAGAGCCTGCTTAACAACTAATTCTTTTTTATACCCAAAGTTGTCACAGAACTATTGCTAAATCAAGCTATCCGAGTTATGCTTTCTTTCCAAATCCTAAAAACAAAGAGGAAAGGACCTTACACACTCTTGATGTGCACAAACAGCACAGAATTTACTTGCAAATGACAAAAACTTTTAGGAAAATCACATCAATTGTTTGTGGCTTTTGCAAATAACAAACAGGGCACTCCTGTCAGTAAACAGACTATTTCAAAATATATTTGTAATTGCATTTCCATTTGCTACAACCATCATGGTAAAACAGTATCTGAACATACCAGAATATATTCCACCAGAGCCACTGCTATCACTACTGTATTCATCAGAGGAGTGTCCACTCAGACAATCCTAGAAGCAGCCACCTGGTCTTGGTGTGACATCCCCACTATGGGTCAGTAATCAAGCAGCCTGAATCCTCACCACTGACACTGGAGAGGGACATTCACTTGGAATACAAATGGATACACTCAGTAGTTCCAGATGCAGACCTCTCTGCATCAAGCACAATTTCTCTTAAGAGCACACAAGGGAACACACTCACCCCAGGGTCTGGATTTCTCTGTATCTGTCTATCCCATCGTCCCCAATAAGGCTCCCCACTGGCACAGTGAAACCAGTGCTTCTTTTCCCTGTCCCAAGTAGTTGACACAATCTGAGATTTAATTTGTGCACACGCACACACACACACCTGGAAAAGGCTGGCACAGATTTACAAACTATGCCACCTTCTGTCCAGACTATAAAGTAGTTTCACTGCCACCAGTCAGTTACTATTAGGCTCTCGTATTAATATTATACTGAGTGATGTTAATATTAATACAAATAGAAATGTTGAACAAACAACAAGGCTTTCAGGAATAGCCAGAGTTATCACCAAATAAATACATGCAAACACTCTTATCAAAACTTAAATATTTTTCTAAAAGGACCAGCCACAATGAGAAATTTAAATATATTTAATAATAAATAATAAAAGAACATTAAAATACTAAATATCTATTTGCAGTAAACACCAGAGTTTCAGCCACAGGAAATATTAAAAATAACATAGATGGAAAGTTTCACACAGTTATAGAAAAACAATATTTAGCTAGTCTCACTATCTACTCCTTATTGACTACAATAATTACTGTTCCTACTTACTGACTAGAGCAAGGAAAGATGGGTGTGGTCCTTGTTGTCAGACCAAAGACAGACTACAGAATGCTGCTGAGACTTCAGTCTCTTCCAACATTAAAACATAATTTCTGTACAGAATGACATTACATACATCGGGTCATCTGACTCTGCCATGCTATCCCCAAAACTAGAAGCTGCCAGGATTTTAGCACCTACATGTTAATAATAAACAAGAGCATTGCTTAGATGAGTGCAACTGCTGGAAGTCATAAAATCATAAAACCATTCCACTCTTCCTACAGAAGCTACAACCTATTCTCTAGCACAGACATTGCGTCTCTTGTCTCCATTCAAAACTGTGAGATAACATCTTTATGGCTTAACCCATAAAGTAATTTAATTTCAAGAATATTTTTTCAAAGTCAGGTGGATTAACCTCTTCTCTCCCAGTATATACTGTTACAATGTACACACTTCATTCAGTTACAATAATACATGTACATTTCTTTTCCTTCCAGCAAGGTGCTCTGTTGATACATTTTAACACAAGCAAACCTCACAAATACATTTTTAGCACCACCATCTGTACAAATCAGTTTGATATACAAATTACACACAATTATTTACAAAATTTCAGCTAGCTGTGCTGGCATATGTTATACATCCACTGCCCTACTTCTCCTGACATAGGTTCATGGGACGATACTTAGGCTATTGGCCCAGAGGCCCTTATAAGCCTAGCCAAGAATTTCACCCATGATCCCACAAAGTCAGCACCTGTCTTCCCTTTCCAGCAGGGACACAGGTGGGATCCCAGGATTATAGTTTCTGTTTCCCATCCAGTCGTCCAGGTTCCTCTTAAAGAGAACTAGTGAGGTACTCAGCTCGACATGGAGAGGAAATCTATTCCACAGATGGGGGAGTTGTTGGGACACAAATCTATCCTGGCAACAAGTTCTATTAATGTCACAGACTAGGTTAAGCTCATGCATGCGGGTTGTGCGAGTGAAGTTTGACTTACGGATATACAGCAGCTCCATCAAGGGTGAGTCTGAGACTGCCTTGTACGCCAGACACAGGTCACCTCTGAGCAGTCTTTATGAGACTTAGTAGAGGGACAGAGCTTTTAGCCTATCTGTATAGGATATGTGTTTGAGACCCTGGATTTTCCTGGTCAAGAACATCTGTGGTCTCCAACTGCTGCATGTGCTTCGCAAGGTACATGCTGAACAGGGCATTGTACTTGATAATAGGTCTGATGAGGGTGGAGTACAGAGATGTTATGACATCCTTGTTCATGGATGAAATACCCTTACTTATGGGGTGGGCCATGTAGAAAGCCTTCTGTACATCGAAGGCAACATGGTGGTCAAAAGTCAGGTTATCAGCCTGAGTGCCCAAATCCCTCACAACTGACTGCATGCTTAGTACATTGTTATTAATTATTGGGGACACAATTTTCCCCAAAGGGGATAAAAGGGGATAATGATGTATTTCTTGGCATTTAGTTTGAGGCCATGCTTCTGGCACCAGTCACTATTTGGTTAAGGCTCTCTTGGACAATGTTCACATCACTATGGGAATTTACGACAGTGCCCAGCTTGCAGTCATCTGCAAACTTGGTCAGCCACAGACCACTGGTTTTGGCTTGTACCTCAGAACAGTATATCCCAAACAGTAGAGGCCCCAAGACCGATCCTTGGGGTACACCTCTTGTCATGGGTCTACTACTAGAAGTGGCTTCCCCTATTTTGACTGAGTAGGTTCTATCAGTGAGCCAGTAAGCTACCCATCTGGTAACATATGGGTTGATGCCTAGCTGGGAGAGTTTATTATGCCCAAGTGGGGAATAGTGTCGAAGGGGTTGGCTAGGTCAAGGTAGGTGGTGTGCACTGGCTTGACCTCATCCATGGCTTTGGTGACTGTTTCAAAGAAGGTGACCAAGTTTAACAGGCATGATCTCCCTTAAACAAAACCAAACTGTGTGGGATCAAGCATTTGGAGGTTGCCAATGTCCTTGTTTATAAGGTCCATGATAATGCGTTCCATGGCCTTGCAGATCAGGCTAGTTAGACTGAAGGGCCTATAACTGCCCGGGTTGGTAGAAGCTCCACCTTTGTGCAGAGGGATGACACTGGCTGCCCTCCGTTCTGTTGGGACGAAGCAGCTGCACAGGCTTTGGTTGAACAGGATGCCTAGTCATGCTGAGAGCTCTTGCCTGAGGTCATGTGGGACACAGCCAGGGATGTTGTTGGGTCCATGGAGGCTGTATTTTTTGCCTTTGAGAGGGCATTAATAACCTGCTCCCTGGTGATGAAGAGAGGGGGTCAGGTTCTGGGGATGTCCTGGTTTACTGATGGGGGGGGCAGGAGAGTGAAGTTTTCACTGAACTTGTCTGCCAGCATATCTATGGCATTTGTGTATGTGGTATTCTTGAACACCAATTCAGAGCAGATTTGGGAGTTACTTTTGAGATTCCGGACATATGTGAAGAAGGCTTTGTGATCATCCTTAGTGGATGTGGCCAATTTGGACTCAAAGTTAGCCTTAGAGGATTTCACAAGGCATGGCTGCCAGTACCTCCTATCATCACATGTCTACCTACTCTGAAGACTCAAGCTAGTTTCTCAAGTGCCCCTTGAGAAACATTGCTTGAGAGAAATAAGCTTGTCTGGGAATATATTTTCCCATACCCTTTCTTGAAAGCCCATCAGTGTTGGCATTGTAATCTCACTATGGTGCTGCACTATCATAAGATATGTCTGCAACCCTTGCCTCCACCTTAGTAACTTGAGATTTTGCTGGCTGGCTCGATGTAGCCATGGTAAGGGACTGTGGTTTGTAATTACAGTGAATTTCCTTCCATACAGATAGGGTTGAAGTTTCTGCAGTACCTATACTCTGGCTAAACATGTTTTTTCTACTGCTGCATAACATTTCTCCCTAGGTTACAGCCTGCATCTGAGATATACCACTGGGTGCTCTTCTCCCTCTGAGGAAACTTGGCCAAGTACAGCCCCCACCACATGGTTCGAAGCATCCACCTGCACAACCAATTCTTTGCTGTAATCTGCACTGGCCAACACAGGCAGTCCTCCCAAAGCCCCTTTAAGCTTTTGAAATGCCTGCTCACAGGCTGGGGTCTACACTATCTTGTTTGGCATGTTTTACGTTGTTAGGTCTGTGAGGGGAGCTGCTATTGTACTATAATAGGGAATGAACTTTCTATAGTATCCTGCTGTCTCCAAGAATCCCCTCATCTGTTTTTTGGTAAAAGGGGCAGGCCAAGCCTGAATGGCTTCCACATTCGCAGGTTCTGGCCTGATCTTACCACTCTATGTTCCAGGTAGGAGACCTCTGACATACCCACCTGACACTTAATGGGCTTAATGGTCAACCCTGCCCTTTGCAGTCTGCCCAGGACCTCCCTGTCATGCCGAAGGTGCTCTTGCCAGGAATGGCTGTAAACAGCAATATTTTTGAGGTAAGCAAGGGCATAATCTCCTGCTAGGATATGATCTACCAGCCTCTGGAAGGTCACTAGGGCATTTTTCATCGCAAAAGGCATCTTTGTGAACTCGTATAATCCAAAAGCAGTCACAAAAGCTGACCTCTCGCTTGCCACCGGAGTCAACGGCAACTGCCAGTAGCCCTTGCTCAGATCAACAGTGGTCAGATACTTAGCCCCAACCAGCTGCTCTAAGGCTTCATCTGTCCTAGGCATAGGGTAAGCATCTGACTCTGTGTGACGATTTAGTTTCATATAGTCCACACAGAACTTGGTGCTGCCATCTTTCTTTGTTACCAGTACCATTGGGGAGGCCCAGGGACTGCTGGACTGAAGGACTACCCCCAGTGCCAACATTTCCTGTATCTCCTCCCTCAGAGTCTGTCTGACACTCTCAGACACCCTGTAAGGGGACTGCCTGACAGAACTTTGGGGTCTTGCATCCACATAATGCTGCATCAGGTGGGTGCACCCAGGTTTCCCAGTGAACATAGGATCATAGGAAATTACTAGGCTATTGACCCTGAGGCCCTTATATGCCTAGCCAAGAGTTTACCCCATGTATAGACAAATCAGCACTGATGCCCCTGCCCAGCAGGGACACAGGTGGAATTCCAGGGATGTATTTTCTATTTCCCATACAGTTATCCAGGTTGCACTTAAAAAGGGGTAAAGAGGTACTCTGCTTGACGTGGAGAGGGAGTCTATTCCACAGATTGGGAAGTCTCTGGGACACAAATCTGTCCTGCCAAGAAATCCTATTGATGTCACAGACCAGGTTGAGGCCGTATGTGCAGGTTACTCTAGTGGAGCTTGACTTACAGATATGCAGCAGTCCCATGAAGGCGGGGTCCGAGATCGCCTTGTATACCAGACAGAAGTCACCTCTGAGGAGTCTGTATGAAACAGACTAGAGGAATAGGGCTTTTAGCCTATCTGTATATGGTAGATTTTGAAGCCCTGGATTCTCCTGGTGAGAAACCTCTGTGGTCTCTCCAGCTGCTGCATGTGCTTTGCGAGGTACATGCCGAATGGGGCGTTGTGCTCAATAATGGACCTTATAAGGGAAGAATACAGGGATGTTATGACCTCCTTGTCCCTGGATGAGATACCCTTACTTATGAGGTGGGCCATGTAGAAAGCTTTCTGTGTAACAGAAGCAACATGGTGGTCAAAAAGTCAGGTTGCTATCAATCTGGGTGTCCAATTCCCTCACGACTGACTGCATGCTTGGGACACTGTTATTAATGTGATAATTTGTGGAGACGTCACTCTCCCCAAAGGGGATGATGACGGATTTTTTTGTATTCAGCTTGAGGCCATGTTTCGGGCACCAGTTATTTGTTTGGGTGAGACCCTCTTGAAGGATGTCCACGTCACTAGGGGAATTGATAACAACGCCCAGCTTGCAGTCATCTGCAAACTTGGTCAGCCAAAGCCTACTGGTTTTGGTCTGCAACTCAGGAAAGTATATCCCAAATAACAAAGGTAACAAGATGGAACCCTGAGGTACTCCACATGATAGTGGTCTACTGCTTGAGGTGGCTTCCCCTATTTTGACTAGGTGGGTTCTATCAGTGAGCCAGTTAGCTACTCATCTGGTAACATATTACTATGCCTGAGTGAGGAACAGTGTCGATGGGTTTGGACAGGTCAAGGTAGGTGGTGTGCACTGTCTTTCCTTCTTCCATGGCTTTGGAAACTGTCTCAAAAATGTCAACCAAATTTAACAGACATGAGCTCCCTTTGACAAAGCCAAACTGTGTGGGATTGAATATTTGGAGGTTGCCAATGGCCTTGTTAATGAGATCCATGATAATCCGTTCCATGGCCTTGCAGATCAGGCTGGTTAGGCTGATGGGTCTATAATTTCCCAGATCGGTGGACGTTCAAACTTTGTGTAAAGGGATGATAGTGGCTGTCCTCCACTCAACTGGGACAAAGCTGGTACTCAGGCTTTGGTTGAATAGGGTGCCTAATGGTGCTGCAACTTCCAGCCTGAGTTCATGTAGGATGCAGCCTGGGATGTTATTGGGTCCCATGGAAACTGTATTTTTTACCTTTGAGAGAACAGAGATTACCTGATCCCTAGATATAAAAGGAAGGGGGCAGGTACTAGGACTGTCCTGATTTAATGATGGGGGACAGAGGGCTGGAATTTTCACTGAATCTGTCAGCCAACAACTTTTCAACATCTATGGCATTCATATATGTGGTGTCCTTGACCACCAGTTCTGAACAGATCTGGGTGCTACCTTTGAGATTACGGACATATGTGAAGAAGGCCTTATGATTGTTTCTAGTACATGTGGCCAATTTGGACTCAAAGTGTGCTCTGGAGTATTTCACTAGTGCTCTTATTTGCTTGTTTAGGCTAAGGAGAGATTGCTTCCAATTGGGCACCTGCTCCTTCTTGGTCCTGGACAGCAATTTTTTTTTTATTTTGTTATAGAGTTTATTTATTGCAGATGTCCACCAGACAGGTTTACTCTTCCATGCAGTGGATGATTTAGTCCTGTCAGGCTCTACTTGATTCCATGCATCTATATAAATGTTTGTATAGTAATTTGGTATAGTTTTTGATACTGGTGCAAGTTACTAGATAGGGGGAGGAGGCTGTGAAGCTGTTTATACCAGCCTTCTGGAGGCTGTAATCAGCTTTTGAGAGATTTTTTTGTTTGACCCCAGCTAGAGGGGTGTTGGGGGAGATATTGACTTCGAACGTGACTACTTTATGGGCAGATCTTACAAGGGAGGATGATACTGCAGGGATGCTGCAGTAGTTACTCATGTTAATGCCAAGCCCAATATATTATCACCTCTTGTGGGGGTATTGACTAGCTGTTCCAAAACATCTGCATTTACAAAATCTGGGAATCTCTGGGCATTTCTGTTCTGGCATGAGTAGTTCTTCCAGTCTATGTTTGGTTAGTTAAAGTCACCCAGGATCACAGTAAAGTATTAAATCTTGATAGATCAAAGAGGTCTAGACAGGCATTTTGGGCATCTTGAATCAGACTTGGGGGCCAGTAACTAGCTATGATTTGTATAGGCATCTTGTAAATGGTTAACTGCACCTGGAGTATCTCCTGTGCAACGTACTGTCAAACTCCTGTAACACTGCTCAGATTTCTTGAACTTGGGTAGGGGATAATGACTGGGACACTGCTACCCCTTCCATGAAGGTGCCAGTCTAAGTATCACTGAGGAGATCAGTCACCAGATCCCCCTCAGGCTCCTCCTCCCATCCACTGCAAATACTCAACACCAGCGCCTCCCTACTATAGGTTCATAGGTAGGTACTAGGCTATTGGCTCTAGGGCCTATATAAGCCTAGCCGAAAAGGTTCCCTGGCTTTTGCCACCCAAGAAAATTATCTTCCTGTGCCCCTGTCAAACAGTGCCACAGAAGTGATCTCTGGGGTGAATTTTCTACTTCCCATCCAGTCGTCAAGATTTTTCTTAAAGAGGGCCAATGAGGAGCTTTGCTTGACATGAATGGGTAGTTTGTTCCAGAGTATGGGAAGTCTCTGGGACAGGAATCTATCCCTCCAGCATGTTCTGTTTATTGTGGTGAGAAGGTGTAGGTCCCTGGAGCATGTGGTTCGGAGAGATTGGGATTTCTTTAAGTGTAACATGTCCAACAGCTCTGGTTTGATATAGCTTTGCATGTTATGCAGAGATCGCCTCTGATTAGGCGATATGCGATGGAGTAGAGCTGGAGTCTTTTGAGATGGCCTGCATAAGGCATCTGTTTGAGGCCGGTAATCCTCTTAGTGAGGTATTTCTGTGGCCCTTCCAATTGTTGTAGGTGTCTTGTGAGATACATGCCAAACGGGGTAATTGTACTATATAATGGGTCTGATGAGGGATGAGTAGAGAGGAACAATGACCTACTTTTTTCTAGAGGAGAACCCTTTTGTGATGAGGTGTGCCACGTAGAAGGATTTCCTGACTACTGTGGTGATGTGGTTATCAAAGGAAAGACTACTCTCCACCTGTGTCTTGAGGTCTCTTGTCACACTTTCAGTGTTTTGTGAGCTACCACCTATGTGGCAGTTCATAGATACAGAGTTTTTCCCAAAGGGGATGACAATGCAGTTCTTGGCATTGAGCCTGAGGCCATGACTTTGACACCAAGCATCTGTCTCTGTGAGGCCCTTTTGTAGAATGTCTGCATCATTAGGTGATTCTATTATGACTTCCAGTTTGCAGTCATCTGCGAACTTTGTTAGCCAAAGAACTTCTGTGTTGGTCTTCACTTCAGAGAAGTGGATGCCGAACAGGAGAGGACCCAGGACCGAACCCTGTAGTACTCCACTCATCACTGGAAACTCGTCACTGGAATGAAGTCGGACTTGGGAATCGACTACTTTTACTGTGTGGGTTCTGTCAGTGAGCCAGTTGGCCACCCATCTTGTGACATAGGGATTTATGCCCAGTTTGGTGAGTTTATCTATAATTTCAGAGTGGGGGATGGTATCAAAAGCCTTGGTGAGGTCAAGATAGGCTGTGTACACTACCTTGCCCTCGTCTACGGCTCTAATGACTGTTTCAAAGAAGTCAATCAGGTTTAGTAGACATGATCTACCGTTTACAAACACAAACTGAGTGGGGTCCAGGGTTTGGAGGTTACCTATGTCTTTGTTTATAAGCTCCAAGATGATACGTTCCATGGCCTTGCAGACCAGGCTCGTCAGGCTAATCGGGCGGTAGATTCTCGGGTCCATGGTGGCACCCCCTTTGTGGAATTGGATAACCGTCGCTGTGTGCCATTCAGTAGGCACATAGCCTGAGGTGAGGCTATGATTGAACATTGTACTTAGGTATGGTGCCAGTTCGTTCTGTAGCTCGTGCAGTAAGCAGTCTGGTCCCATGGATGCTGTGTTCTTGGTTTTGGAGAGTGCGGTCTTTACTTGTTCATCCGTGACTACAGGGGCTTTGCATTCTTCTGGTATTAAGTTAGTCCCTTTGGAGGGTGTGTGGGGGGGTAAAGTTAGCACTGAACCTATCTGCCAGGATGTTGGCAATATCTGTTGGTTCTGTATATTTAGTGCCATTGTGCTGTAGCTCAGAGCAGATCTGACTGTTACCATTGAGATTCTTGACACAGCTGTAGAATGCTTTGTGGTTGTCTTTGGAATTAGTGGCAATTTTATTTTCATAACTGGCTTTGGAGGATTTTATGAGGGATCTCAGCTTCTTGCTGAGGCTGACCAGGGAGTTCTTCCAATCTTGGAATTTTACTCTTTTTTTTGCAACAGCTTCTTCTTTCTGTTGTAGAGTTTGTTTATGGCAGGGGATCACCAGATTGCCTTTCTTTTTTTGGAGGATAGCGTCTTGGTTCTGTTGGGGATGGCACGATCCATGCACTCGTGTATGTGCTTATACAGTGCATTTGTGTAAGACTCAGCAGTCATACCTCTATTTTCCCTCTGCATGGGTGTTGTGAAGTTTGCCACTTCTGTCTTAAGAAGCATGAAGTTGGCTTTGAAGTAGTTTTTGACAGTGGTTTCCTTAATGGGGGTTGGTGGTGGGATATGGATGTCTAAGGTAATTAGCGTGTGGTCAGATCTGACCAGCGAGGAGATGACCTCTGCCGTGGAACACCAGTTACCCATATTGATAATGACCAGGTCCAGAATACTGCTGCCCCTGGTGGGGGTGTGCACAAGCTGATCCAAGGCACTGGAATTTATGAATTCCAGAAAACGTTGAGCGAATTAGTTGGTACATAAGTAGTTTTCCTATTTGATGGTGAGGTAGTTGAAATCGTCCATAATTAAGGTATTGGGTTGTATCTTAATATTTTCCAGTATCTTAAGAAATGAAGAGTGGGAATCCTGGGGCATGGTGGGGGATCTGTAACAAGCTACAACCTGGACTGCAGTCTTGCCCAGTGTTAGTTGCACTTGGATAATTTCGGATGCATTATGTTGAGCAACTGGCCTGGAGGTGTGGATATCCTTATTGAATATGGAACTCCTCCGCCTTTAGTGTTTCGGTCCAGGTTAGGTGGCCGAAAGGTGTGGTATGAATTATAGCCTGGTAATGCAGGGGTGCTCTCTGGAGCCTTGAACCAGGACTCTGTCACTGCACAGATGTCGATGTTCTCCATTTTAAGGAGTGCCTCAAGTGAGTGCATTTTAAGGTTTAGACTTCTAGCATTGAGTAGCATTACCCTCAGAGTTTGCTTGGTTGTACTTGTTACGGTGGTGAATTTAGCATTTGAACTTTGCCTAAAAATGGTACTATAGGGGTGGCAAGAGCCTTAGCCAGTATCCGGAATCCCAGGGGTGACAGGTGCAGGCCATCTCTTGCAAAGCATCATGGCAAGTTTTCATCATGTTAACAGGGTACAATTTGTGTCCCTGCCTCCTGCCTAGCAGTTCTACCATGTAGTTAACATCCCTGACTTTCCTTACCACTTTGAAGGGTCCCTCCCAAGCTGCATGCAGATTGTTGTGTCTGACAGGAATGAGAACCATCACATGTTGTCCTACAGCATGCTCTCTGGCTCAAGCATTCCTGTTATACCAGACATTTTCCTGCTGCTGGGCACCTGCCAGGTTCTTCTAGGCCAAGCACATGAGCTCCCTGAGCCTTGTCCTGTGACTTAGGATATATACCACAACAGATTCCTTGTGGAATTCACATTCACCCTCCCACTCATCACAAATCAAATCTAAAGGTCCCCTCACCCTATGCCCATACAGCAATTCAAAGGGCAAAAAAAAAATGTGGATTCCTGGGATACCTCTCTGTAAGCAAACATCAGATGGGGCAAATATTTGTCCCACTCTCTCTTAAACTGGTCTGCAAATGCCCATAATATGGTCTTTAGTGTAGAGTTTAACCTCTCCACAAGATCATTAGTCTGGGGATGGTAGGGTGTGGTCTTTAGGTGTTTCATCCCACACTGCTTCAACAGACAAGCCAGCAGGTCTGACATGAAATTGACACCTCTGTCAGTCAGTATTTCTCTCTGGAAACCTAGTCTACTGAAAATCTCTCAATGCATTTGCCACCTTCTCTGCCTCAACAGAGGACAGAGCCACTGCCTCAGGGTATCTATTAGCATAATCTACTACCACCAGGATATACTATTTCCATTGGAGCTTGGGGTACTGAGAGGCCCCACAATATCCATAGCTACCCTCTGAAATGGCTCCTCAGTCACAGGCAAAGGAGTCAAAGGAGCTTTTATTTTTATTTATTTATTTTACATTTGTTAACCGGGCTTTGATCTTGTCTCCTGCCTTGCCTACTTTTTGGCACTGCTCACAGGTCGTGTAGTACCCTGTTACATCCCTTGCAATCCCAGGCCAATAAAAGTTTGAATAATACATATTTTGGTACGGTACACTTTATGCCCCTATTACCTGCAAAAGGAATGTCATGAGCTATGGCTAGAAGTGTCAGACGGTAGGCACTGGGCACTACAAACTGTTTTCCATCTACTAAGACAGGATATAACCTCTTGTGATAGTTTGGTATCCCTGTTTTCTCCAGACAACTTACCACTGGCATACTGTTATTCTCATTTGCTGGCTCCCCCACCTTTTGTTGTGCACCTTGCCTCCATGGGCAGCTACATGCTTTATGGCCCCACTGGTTATATTTAAAATATTTAACCCTTGATCCTGGCTGTGTACCTGAACTAGTGGCTTCCCCAGTTACTGGTGGACTCTGCTGGGGCACTTTAGGCTGCCCACCATGGGTTCCCTTATATCTATGTGCAGCACTGGGTATCCCTTTCCTGTGCAGTCCCTACTTGCTAAATAGAGATCTCCTTTCTACCCCAGCTCATCTGCAGAGTTGCATTCTCAGTTTGTCAGATTCTCATATTCTCAGGCAAAGTGCTAATGGCTTCTTCCCTCACCAAAAGGTCTGCCAATCCTTCAAAAGTGGTGACATAACACCCACTCACCCACCTATGAAAATAAGAGCTTAACTCAGCAATATAATCACACACACTTTCAACAGTCTTGCGTCTATGCTCACAAAACCTTTTTTCTGTAAGCTTCATGTGTTAACTCAAAGCATTCAAGTAAACATTTCTTGACTTTTTCATAGTTTAGACAATTTAGAAACAGCAGTTACAGGTTTACCATGGAGTAAGGGGGTTAAGAACCGTACCCAGAGCCCTTGTTCAACATTATACTATTTACATACTCTCTCAAATATATGAATAAAACTATCAAACTATCACCTCTGTAAATTGTGGAAGAGATTTACTGACCTTTATTGCTTCTGGGGTTCGGTTATTCCCTTCCCCATTATTTCCACTGACCCTGGTGAACAGTCAGCATCTCCTTCTCATATTGACCCTGCTCCTCATTTTGTTCAGCCTCCAAATGCCACAGTTCCTCATTTTCTTTGGTCACCAAATGCTGCAGTCTCTCTGCTGATTCAAATTCCATCTGTTCTGCCTGCTGCAGTCCCTCGGATGACTCTAATTACATACGTTTGGCCTCCAGTTCAAGTCTCTTTAACCCCAGATGGACTTGTAAGTCCTCTGAGGAAAAGATGAACTGTCCTGTTTCTGAGTGCTGCAAATTCCTTTCACCAGACTGGTTATCCTCCTGGTTGCTGGTCTGTGTCGTAGCTGCGACTATGGCTGAAATAATTTCTTTAGACAGGTTGACATACACCAATCCTTTGGCTTTGCACACCTTGGCCAACTGGTTCTTTGTCAGCTTGGCATAATCATCTGCTGACATTTTTGCCTGCTCTCTCTGACTAAAGTAAACTAACAAAAAAAATAAATAAAAACTGTTGTGATATGAAACTCTGAATGTTCACTATGTGGCTGCTGAGAACACACACCTTAAGGGACAACTGCTTACAGGCTACAGAAGTTCAATATCCACACCACTGCTCACCAATATGTGAAGTCCCCACTCTGGGCCAGTAATCAAGGAGCCTGAGTCCTCACCATTGACACTGGAGAGGGATGTTCACTTGGAATACATATGGATGCATTCAGTATTTCAAGATACAGACCTCTCTGCATCAAGCACAATTTCCCTTAAGAGAACACAGGGAACACACTCAGCCCAGGGTCTGGATTTCTCTATATTCTCTGTGAAACCAGTGCTTTGTCGTGTCCCTGCCCCAAGTAGCTCACACACACACACACACACACACACACACACACACACACACACACACACACACACACACACACACACACACCTGGGAAAGGCTGGCATAGATTTACAAGCTATGCCACCTTTTGTCCAGACTACAAAGTAGCTTCACTGCCACCAGTCAGTTAATACAAGGCTCTTAAAAGGGTATACAAATAAATTGAGTGAAGTTCATATTAATACAAATGGTGATGTTGACCAAGAACCGAAAGTGGGGCTCTCATCCTGTTTGGGCAAGAAAGACCTGAAGAAAAGCTTCCTGACGGTGGCCTTTTATACCTTGATGTCCTGACATTAGATAGGAAGGGTATCTGCATGACCAGGAGGAGGGAACACATTTCTGGTATTCAGGCTGGTAAAGGGCTTCCACAGCAGGAAATTCCAAGAGTTACTACTGCAACACTGAAGAGACCCAAACATCCACAGTTATGGTAAACAGACACAACTGTACTTTTTGGGAACAGATACCTGGTGAAAGGAAGTTAACAGAGTGGGATGAAGTCAAACAGAAATCTGGCCTGGAGGTTAGAGACTGCCTTCTTTGCAAGGGATTGATAATAAGAGTCTATGCAAAGAGAAAAAAGACAGGGGATTACTAAATGAAAGGCTAACCTAATAAAGTTTTTAGCCGGTTATAGAACATAAGTTGCGGTTAAAAACGTGATAATTAGTAGGGTGTAGAAAATATTGCATGATAACTGTAAGAATCAATCAGAGACAGAAATACACAAAGGAATAGTGGAAGGACATCCACACTGCTTTCTGTCAGCTCTTCTACACTTATTTGAATAAGCGCCTGACTATATACACATATATATATATATATATATATATATATATATATATATATATATATATATATATATATATATATATATATATATGTGTGTGTGTCATCAGCAAACAGGAAAGTTTTAGTTCATGCAGCTGGCCTCTTGCATTTCTCAGGAATCCTAGCATCCTCCAATAACTGGTCAATAATTGCTAGTTACAGACATTTACTGCACAGTCATATCACTTTTTATTGAGTTGAACAGTGGACCCCCTCAAACGCCATTGCCATGCATTCTATCAGTTACGGCACTTTTTTCAAGACTGTTTTAATATAAGTGTAGGAACCTCACCTTTATGTAAGACCAGTAATTGCACACATACTGATACTTTATGACAACTGGAGTTGATTTGTATCGTCTTTCAAGACAACTGAATACTGCTATGTGTTGTTCCTAAGCCATGTGTACAATGAATGATGATTTAGAATTTTAAATGCTCATTCTGAAAGGCATCATTTAAAACCTAGAGTTTTGAGTCATTGGCAGGGTTATCATCAGTAGCAGAACTGGTAAGTGGTTTAACTGGACAGGGCAACTCGATGTAAAGTGAGTTGATTAAAGTTCTGTCATCTGTACATCATATAATCTCACATAGACACAGACACACACACACACAAAATCATGTGTATTAATATGTATTCACACATATGTATACAGAGAGAGAGAGACAACAAAACCTAGTACTGAGGAAATCTAGTTTTCTGGCCTTAAGGCTAGGAAACACTTTCCTGAAGGAAGAACAAACCAAAAAAAGGGAAAATTAGTTGTACAGGAATGATATCAACTTACAAATTGCTTAAAATAGACTGCTGTCATAAATTCTAATGTAAGATCAGTTTTAAAGATCACTTTGCATTCTTATTAAAAGCAAGAAAACAGGATCCAAGCTGGTATTGCTTGTTTAAAAAAAAAGTTATGTACTCACCATAACATTCCATTCTGTGTTGTCCATTTTCATTCTTCTTCAACATGTGGTTGGGATCCGATCCTCAGATCCAACGTGGACGCTCTTTTTTTTTTTTTTTTTTTTTTACAGCTCGTGGATTACTACGAGCTCTTAAGCACCTCCCTTACCCATAATGCAGCAGTCCCCCTCTCCCCATATCCCGTTTGCCGTCACTGTTTACAGACATGGTCACAGCAGCTCTCAAAGCCCTCACTGGTTTATAGATAAGTATTTTATATATTAATATATAGATCTAGGACTTTTGATCGAAAGATCAAAAGTCCGAATCCATTATCACCGAACTTACTTTACCGAAAGTGCTTTCACCGAAAAAGCGCTTATGGTAAAGTATGTTTAAAAAAAACATTAAACTTACTTCTATGCAAGGGGGCAAGCTCCCCTGTACCCCCACACCCTCCTACTTCAATATTCTCACTCCAAGGTCGCACTAAGGTGGGGAAAAGGGAATTTTCCCTTATCCGCACCGCAGTATGACCGGCACAACGAGCATACTTATCTGAAAGTGCTGCTTCAGTGAACAGCACTTTCAGTTAAGTATGCTTGGTGATTTCTGCTTCGGTTGAAAGTGCATGGATCCCATATATATATATATATATATATATATATATGTATATATATATATATATATATATATACACACATATATATATATATATATATATATATATACATATACACACACACACACACACACACACACACACACACACACATATATATATATATATATATATATATATATATATATATGTAGAGAGAGAGATACATACTTCTTTTTTCATTATAGTCCTCCTTTAACTTATGTATTTAGTGTAAGTGCTTTTTACCATTGCTGTTATTTTTTCTTTTATTGGTACCGAGCTCTTCTATACCATCATTGGTAATTTTTCCCTTTACCTTTCGTAATTCTAGTAATACCATTGCTGGCATGCTTTCTCTTTTCTATATACAACAAGAAAATCTTCTTTCTGCCTACTTAGGTTAGCATTTCCATTATGATCAGTACTTTAGAATGGTGGATAAACTGTCAGGCATTAAAAAATGTGGCAAGTGTGGGCTTAAAATCCCATTGTCTGATGCCCATAACATATGTGTTTACTGCTTGGGTCTGGATCATTTGCAGTCTTCCTGCTCTGTTTGTAAATCTTTCAATCCAAGAGCGCTGGTGGACAGGAAGAACAAGTTAATCCTCAAGGGCCTTCTTCCTTCGGCCTATAGATTCACTTACTGGAGCTCACACCTCCAAGTCAGATAAAAAAGAGGTCAAGAAAAGACATTCTGACCAGCCAATATCATCTCAGTCTTCTTCGGATCCAACTATGAAATAACCATTTCTTCATATCTGAAGCATCTTCCTAAAATTAAGTATGCATCTTCCTTGGATCCTGTCCCCTCTTATCTCCCATACCCATTCCTGGAAAGACACCGCCACTCAAGATCTCCATCCACAGCTTCTTTCCATTCTTCCAGAAGTCTCGGAGAAGCTGATGTGGACAGAATGATGAGGAAGTTTCTCTTGACACAAATTCAGATGGAAGTTCTCCCAGCTCCTATCCCCATGGGTCCAGAGACTTTTACAAGTACTACTCCACCAGTCTTGGCTCCTTCTCTGATCCATCCATCGGCTTTAGAGCCCTTGGATCCGAGACCTCCAGTACCATCTGTACCAGATCCAAAGATTGCTTTGTCTTCAGATCTCATATCTTCTTTGAGTTCACCAGCTCTGAGCATGTCGAAGCTGGACAACCCTCAGAGCCGAAGCATCATTGTTGGGTCTTAGGTGTTAGAGTCGACTCTGAAGCTATCATAGCCGTCTATGCCCTCAGAGCCTTGGCATTTGATAGCTCACTTCTGACCTCTGCCTCGGGTGGGGTGTCTTCAGGGTGGAGAGAGCCACCACTCCAGAAGCATGTCTTCTCGGCTCTGACAGCATTCTTCTGCCCAGTGCATTCTGACTTTGAGGTTGTGAAAACGGTGTTCTCTTCTAGAGGCCAGACAGTTCCTCCCCCCTCGGATCTTCCCTCTAAATCCCAGACATCTTTGTGCTTTGAGCCTCCACATTCTACTCCACAGGGACAGCCATCCCAAAGTCTCCAGGCTACCCAGCAGCGTATAATTCTTTCTCCCGATAATTCTCTGGAACATCTCACTTAAGAAGTTCCTAGGAAGAAGAAGCACTTGGATTCCCCTCAGGAGTCAGTCACTGAAAACACCAATTTTGATGAAGGGGAAGGGTCCTCAAGATCACCACCTGATGACATCTCATTTGGAGACATTTTAGAGATCCTCAAACAATGGGGTAGTTGATCTATGGATAATCCTTCCCAAGAGAAAATCAGTACTCCTGGAGGCATTTGGTTTTGGCCCATCTACTTCCTGGGTGACTTCACCTGCTGATGAACTCATTGATCTGATCTCTCAGCAGGCGTGGAGGGAGCCTGATTCTGTTGAGCTGATCCCCAAGAGACCACATAGGATCTCTGAAGGAAAGAGAGTTGTGTTGTGAAGGAGTATCACTGGATGCTATGGTCGTAGTGGCAGCCAGAAAGAAGGAACTTGTGGAACAGAGTTCCTCTGTTCAGCCCCCTAACAGGGAGTCTAGGGCATTGGACAGATTTGGGAAGCGTGTGTATGTGTCAGCACCCTTTGCACTCAGGTTCATGAATTACTTGGCACACTTCACTAGATTACAAAGGGATTTCATCAAAGAACTTTCAAAATCCCTCTATCAGACCAGTACTTCTGAGGCAGAGACTTCTACTGCTTCACAGTTGACAACCCTACAGTCTTTCTCTAATTCCTCCATGAGGCACATATCACATGCAGGTGAAGGAGCCTCAAGGGTAATGGGTTCAGGGATTTCCATCAAGATGCATGCCTGAATGTGCCAGCGTGATTTTGTAGAGCCCTTCAAGTCATTCTTCATCAATGCTCCCTTTGACAGAAGTTCATTATTTGGCCCAAAGGTTAAAGACACACTCTCCAGGTGTGAGCAAGATGGTAAGACCCTGTCTGCAGTAGATGTAGGTTTTTCAACTCCTCAAAGATCCTTTCAAGGAATCAATCTTCTTCTTGTTTTGGCTGCTTCCATTAGGGGTCGCCACAGCGAATCATCTGTTTCCATTTCTTCATGTCTTCTGCATCTTGCTCTGTCACAGCAACCACCTGCATGTCCTCTCTCACCACATCCATAAACCTTATCTTAGGCCTTCCTCTTTTCCTGTTACCTGGCAGCTTCATCCTTAGCATCTTTTTCCCAATATACTCTGCATCCCTCCTCAGCACATGTCCAAACCAACATAATCTTGCCTCTCTGGCTTTGTCTCCAAACCTTCCAACCTGGGTTGACCCTCTAATATACTTATTCCTAATCCTGTCCACCCTCATCACACCCAGTGCAAATCTTAACATCTTTAACTCTGCCACGTCCAGCTCTGACTCCTGCTGTTTTATTAATGCCAATGTCTCCAACCCATATAAGATAGCTGGTCTCACTACCCTCTTGTAGACCTTCCCTTTCACTCTTACTGGTACTCGTCTGTCACAAATGACTCCTGACACTCTTTTCCACTCACTCCATCCTGCCTGTACTCTCTTCTTCACCATTCTTCCACACTCACCATTACTCTGAACTGTTGATCCCAAGTATTTAAACTCATCCACCTTCGCCACCTCTACTCCCTGCATCCTCACCATTCCTCTATCCTTCCTCTCATTCACACACCAATGAAGCGGTCAAAAAATGTAGTTCAGGAAATCCCAGAATTCATTCCATGATCTAGGTGGAGAGATTGACCCCAGGGGAAGAGGGGGGTATCTCTAACAGAAGACACCATCCATGAAGCAGAGGAGACCTGCAGAACCAGGGGTCCAGAGATTCTTTCTCTGACAGACACCATCAGCACTCCTGAAAGGAGGCCCGACTGCCCATCTCTGGAGGCAGTTGGGGGTTGCTTATCCCTGCACCACAGAACCTGGCTAGACATTATAATAGATACTTGGGTGCAGAGGATTATTTCCAGAGGATATATAATTCCATTTTCACTTCCACCTCCATCAGTAAACAAAATTACAGATGTTCCACCCAGTCAGAGTAAAACAGCGACTCTAGAAATACAAAAGCTGGTAGAAAAAAGGGTCATCCAAGAGGCCTCTTCAGACCAGAAAGGATCCAGAACTTACTCAAGATTCTTTTCAGTGCCAAAGAAAACAGGGGACTGGGGATCAATTTTGGATCTCAGCACTGTGAACAAATCGGTGCAGCATACCAAGTTCCAGATGGTCAAGGTTCAGTCCATATTGCCTTTCCTGCACAAGGATGACTGGATGTGCTCAACATATCTCCAGGATGTGTATTATCACATAGAAATGAGCAGACAGTCCAGGAGATATCTACGCTTCTGGCTGGGAGCCAGTCATTTCCAATTCAGGTAACTGCCCTTTGGTCTCACCACAACCACCAGAATGTTCACCAAATGCATGGCAGTAGTAGCAGCTCACTTGAGACAGCAGGGATTACTGGTGTTTTTCTATCTAGACGAATGGCTCATAACCAGTTCGACAAACCATCTTCTGATAACAGCTTGAGACTATGTACTCCAAATTTGTTCCAATCTAGGAATTATAATCAACCACAACAAATCTTTACTAGAACCATCTCAAATGTTAGGGTTTACAGGGGCCTTATTCAACACATCAATGACAGCTTGTCTCCCTTTGCCAAGGGTACAAACTATTTATTTCCAAATGAAGGAAATAATTCAAAATTCATCTCTGTCAGCCCAAATGATTTTACAAACATTGGGATCAATGTTCACAGCTATAGTTCTAGTTCCGTTACCAAGATACTATATGAGAATTCTTCAATGGACATTAGCAACCCAGTGGTCCATTCTACATTGTAGTGTGAGTGGCTTAACAGGTAGCATACTTGTCTTTGGTGCTGGAAAATCAGACGTCTGTGGGTTCTACTACTACTCCAGGTGAGAGAATTAATTATAGCCTCTGTGGCACATGTGATAAGTACGTAGCACTAATGCATACATCAACCTATATCCACCAAGATCAGTATACCTCAGGCATGCAAAATGTACCTTTGGTGGTGGATTCAGTCAGACTAAATACTACATAGTCGTCCATTCATCCTTCCTCAGCCCAAGGCCATAGTGACCATGGATGTTTCCTAGATTGGGTGGAGGAGGGGCATTTCATGGGAAAGACTGTCTAAGGCATTTGGTTGCCCGAAATGGTCAACATGCATATCATTGTACTGGAAGTGACAGCAGTACTCCTAGTGTTGCAGGCATTCCAAAACTCTCTTTCTTCCAGAACTATTGCAATTCAAATGGACAATATGTTTGTAGTATGCTGCATCAACAATCAAGGAGGAACCAGATCTTAACCCTTATGTCGAAAAGCTATGAAAGTAATACAACGGGAGATCTCTTCAAATCAATTTCTGATGGCAACGCACATACCAGGGAAATCCAACATGACAGCAGACAAGTTGAGCAGGTCCACACTACCACCTCACGAGTGGTCTCTCAAAAAGGAAGTTGCGGAGATGATTTTTCACCAATGAGGTCAGCCATGCTGTGACTTATTTGCATCTCCTCTGAACAAGTGCAGCAGGTTCTTTGCCCTAATCCCCCCTGCCAGGGGGGACACTGAGAGACACTCTCCTACATGACAGGCCCCCAGGTCTCCTCTGTGCTCATCTCCCAATGACCCTAATCCCCAAATTTCTCCAGAAAGCATTCTGGCTGAAGGACAAAGTCACCCTCATTGCCCCCTTACTGGCCTTGACAACTTTGGTTTCCCTTCCTTTAGTCTCATCTAGTTTAGCCGCCTTGGATTCTAGATCCAATTCCAGACCTCCTGTCTCACCTGAAACCCATGACTCACCTGAACATTTTGGGCCTAAAGTTGACTGCATGGTTTCTCCAATTCCATTGATAGACAGACAACCCAAGCTCTATTCCCCAGTATTCCACATTCTTTTCTCTTCCCACAAAGCTTTCACTAAAAAAAATATAAAAGAGCAAATGGAAAAGGTTTGTCTTGGGCTCAGCAGAAAGACATTGATCCTTTTTCAGCACCAGTACCTAAAATTCTTGAATTCCTGGCTTCTGTTTTTAATGATGGGGCTAGTCCCTTCACTGTTAAAGTTCAGTTAGCCGCCATTTCCAGTTTCCATATTGGAGCTGATAATTCCACACTGGCTTCTTCTCATCTTTGTAAGGCAATTATAAAGGGAGCCTTTCTACTCAAAGCACCCTTTAAAGATCATACTCCATTGTGGAATTTAATGTTACAGGCCCTGACTCAAAAAACATTTCAACTGGTTGCTAAATGTGAGTTAAAATATTTGACTTAAAAAACTATTCCTGACAGCCATAACATCGGCTAGGAGAGTTTCACAATTTCAAACTTTATCCTCTAAGCATCCTTATTTAATATTTCAAAAGGACAGGGTGTCCTTAAAAAACAATCCTTCCTTTCTTCCTAAGGTGGTTTAAGGATCTAACATTAATTAAGCTAATAACCTCCCTGTGTTCTTTCCAAAATTTTCAAACAAAGGAGAATACATTTTGCATTTATTAGATGTCTACAGACAATTACATTTCTATCTTTACAGATCACAGAAGTTTAGAAAATCAGACCAATTATTTGCATCCTCAAAACTGAGAGAACCAAAGGAATTTTATCAAAATGGGTAACCAATTGCATCTCCTTGTTTATAACAAGTTTGGCCTGGGCTTTCCAAAGCCTTTAAGAGCCCATTCAACAAGGTCCATGGCAACTTCATCAGCTTTTTTATCCAGGTTTTCCATGGAAAATATTTGTGCAGCTGCAACATGGGTAAATTCCCATTCCTTTATTACTCATTACAAATTGGATCTGGTCTCTAGGGGAAGAGCAGCCTTCGACTCAACAGTACTCAGGAATATCCTTCCTTAGAGTCCACCCAGGATTCAGATAGATGAGGACACTGACCCACATGTTGAGGAATGAATGAAAATTGACAACATCAGATAAAGAAGTTATGTACTCACCATAACCATGAAAACTGGCAACATCGGATCCACAGTTTATTAAATAAAACCAAAAGATGAGTGCATTCTCCTCTGTCAGAGCTTTGTCAGATCTAAGTTATACATATAAGTATCAAGTAATAGATACTTTCCTATTTTCCATATAAAGAACCATGAAAATTACAATGCAGTTATTAATCCAAGAGCACTTAAACAGATCACATTCAATGACAGTGATTGGAACAGTAGTACATAATGCAGTTTGAATTTTTATTATGATTGACGCCATTTACTCCTTATAAGCACAAAGTCAACGTGTATCTGGTGTTAAGCCATGCGCTAGATATAGTGTCAAATAAAGTACAGTTGTGTACACTTACCATAAATGTAGATGTTCAAGTTTATTCACTGTTGCAGTCATCACATTTGGGTTATCTACTTGCAGTAGCCTTCAGTTGGCCTGAATATCAAAGTCTTGGGTCCTGTGTCGGTTGCTGTCTCATCTTCCATGACATCAGGTAGTCAGGGGTGTAAAGTATGCAGTCGACACCATTACATCAGTTTTTCTTGCCTCAAATGTCAGGTGTCCTCATAATGGGAAGCAATTATATACAAGGTTACACCTCCAACAAAAAAGCAAACACACCAAAAAGATTTAAGCATAGTAAACAAGAACAGAGGTATAGTCAGTAGAAGTCAGGGGGCTGGAGGGAGGGTAACCAGGACTGCAACAGTGAATACACTCGAACATCTACATTTATGGTAAGTGTACACAACTGTACTATGTTCTTCGTGTTTCACTGTTGCAGTCATCACATTTGGGTAGATTCCCAAATCTAAGTATGGGAGGAGGTAATTAGATAGCATTAGGACCAGCTATAAGGCCCTGCATGACTGCAGTGGCAAAGCCAGCTCTGGATTTAGAAATAATTGGCAGGTGGTAATGCTTGGTGAAGGTATGTATGGAACTCCAGGTAGCAGCTTCTAGGATGTCCCTGGTAGGGACACCTCTGAGAAAGGCTGTAGAGGTAGATGCAGCCCTGGTTGAATGTGGTCTTATCCCCTGCGGGGTAGGTTTTCCATGGTGCTTATAGCGGAAATGAATGCAATGGCCTATCCACTTAGAAATGGTTTGCTTTGAAATGGCCTTCCCCTCTGCCCCTGCAGCAAATGCATCCAGCAGCTGTTCAGTTTTCCTGAGTGGCTTAGTCCTGTCCAAATAAAATCTAAGTTGTCTGTGCACGTCCAAGGAGTGCAGTATTCGTTCCCCTTCATTCTGTGGATTACAAAAGAAGGTTGGCAAATGAATGGACTGATTAAGAGCCACACTGGATACCACCATGGGCATGAAGGAGTTAATGGTCCTGAAGGACACCCTGTCCGCATGAAAGATGATGAAAGGCTCCACTGCCATGATGGCCTGTAATTTAGACACCCTTCTTGCTGAAGTAAAGGCTAGAAGGAAGGCTGTTTTCCAAGAAAGGAATTTCAACTCTGCATTTGCAGCTGGCTCAAAGGGAAGTAGAGTGAACTTTTCCAATACAAAGTTAAGGTCCCAGGCTGGGGTAGGGGCTCTCCTGTGTGGTCTCATGTTTTTGGCTCCTCTGAGGAACTGCTTGAGCAGTGGATGAGAGAAGAGGGGTGGCTCTGTATTGTAATGAGCTGAAATGAATCTTGATGGAAGGAAAGGAAAGGCCCTTGTGAAAAATCTCAGTTAAGTATTGAAGAATATGAGGTAAACTGGGTGCTGCTGTGCCCATCCCCTGAGTTTGGCTCCAGGAACAGAATCTTTTCCATTTTTCAGCCTAGGATTTTCTAGTACTAGGCCTGCTTGCCTCCAGAATGACATCCATCACTTGCTCACTGAGGGATGGTAATGGAGAGATCAGGTAATTAGCCAGGCTGCCAGGTTCAGGGTTTGAAGCTGTGGATGCAGAATTTGGCCCTCCTGCTTGGACAACAGGGCAGGGGTCTGAGGCAGGTGCCATGGTGCCAGCAGTGATGCACTGCGCAATAGGGGGTACCAGTGTTGGCATGGCCAGTCTGGAGAAATCAGTATTGTCCTTGGTTTGTCCTGTCTGATCTTTAGTAGCACCTTGGAGAGGAGAGGCAGAGGGGGAAAAGCATAAACTGATAAGTTTTTCCAGGTGAAGGACAAGGCATCCACTTTCCAAGCTTGTTTGTGGGGAGTCCTTGTGCAGAATTTGTCCAACTGGTAGTTCTGGGGGGAGGCAAACAGATCTATCTCTGGGCTCCCCCATTTGTTTCTCAACATGTTGAATACCTGGGTTCCTATCAGTTCGTCAAAACTTCAGCAGTTCGAACACCATATGTTCGAACTGTGAAGTTCGAAAACTGATTATCGCGAAGCCACAGAACACTGAATTCTTTCCCACAGAAAGAATTCAGTGGGCCATTTCTGTGGCTTTGCGATTTTCAGCACTGTGCTGGAAAGTTACAGGTCGGGTTCAGGTAAGTGTGTGACTGTGCAGACATTAGGGTTAGGGCACGGGTTAGGTGAGTTAGGGTTAGGGCGCGGGTGAGGTGGGTGTGCAATAGTGACAGACTTTAGGGTTAGGGCGAGATAGGTGAGTTAGGGTTAGGGCGCGGGTCAGGTGAGTGTGCGATAGTGATGGACCTTAGGGTTACGGTTTGGGTTAAGGTAAGTGGACAGATAGTAGTGTATGTACAGTTTAGTGTAGGGTTAGATGTAGGATTTTAAGCGTGTATGTGGATTGCTGTTTTTTTGGTGTGCTTGTGTTGTGTGTGTGTTTCTTGGAACAGCGATTTTTTTCCCTGGGAAAAAAATCACTGTTCTAAGCCTTCGATGCTTTTGCACTTTGAGGTTAGAAGTTTGAACATATGGTGTTCCAAATTCTGCCGATTCGAAGTGATATAGACACGAATATCTTTGGTTCAAGTTTCCACTCGTGTGGGTCCATGAGATTTCTGCTTAGGTCATCTGCCAGTGTATTTAGCTTTCCTGGCAAGAAGTGAGCCTGTAAATGCACCTGATATTTCAAGGCTGTGTTCCACAGAGCCATGGCTAGTCTGCAGAGAGGGTATGAGTGGGTTCCCCCCTACTTGTTTATGTACCACATAACAGTGGTGTTGTCCATCTTTACCAATAATTGTCCTGGAAGAATGTGGTCCTTGAAGGCTGTCGGAGCATTCTGTACAGCTAACATTTCTTTTTGATTGACATGTAGTTGCATTTGACTTGGGTTCCATTTGCCCTGAATGCACTGCCCTGCCAAGTGAGCCCTCCATGCATAGTCTGATGCGTCTGTTGTTAGGGTTTGGGTGGCAGGGGGTAGAGTGAATGGCAGTTCCTTGTTTTGGTGGCAGGCCTCTGCCCACGAAAGGAACTCTATCTGTAGAGAAGGTATGATAGGAATCATTGATTCTAGTTCCTGAGAATGTTGACACCATAGACTTTTTAGATAACATTGTAGTTTCCTCATACACAGTCTTGCATATGGAATTAGTAAAATGCAAGATGCCATGAACCCCAGGGCTTGTAGTATTTTACTTGCAGATAGCTGGGACTTTGTGGCCAGTAGTTTGAAGTAGGCTGTCAAATGAACTTGTTTCTCTGGCGTGAGGTAGGCCATCTGGGAAGTTGTATTCAAGCTTGCTCCCAGGAATGCAATTTGTTAGCAGGGTACAAGATGTGATTTCTTTTTGTTTATGCTGTACTCCAGAGAAGTTAGCAATTTCTTTACAAATGCCAGATGATTTAATAGTATGTCCTGGCTTTCTGCCTGAATTAGACAATCATCCAGGTATGGGTATATTTGAATATTTCTCTGCCTGCAAAATGCAATGACTGGAGGTAGGCACTTTGTGAATACCCTGGGTGCAGTAGATAAACCAAAGGGCAGTGCAGATAACTGATACTACATGTAGCCTGCTCTGAAGGGTAGGTATCTTCTGCAAGATTCCCTTATTGGGATGTGCAGGTAGGCTTCCTTTAAATCCAGTGTTGCCAACCAGGCATCTTTGCCTAGCATGGGAAGCAGATGATGAAGTGTTAGCATCTTGAATTTTGGGATTACCAAAAATGTGTTTAGGATAGACAGGTCCAGGATAGGACACCAGGAATTGTCTTTTCTGGGTACCAGGAAAGGTCTTGAGTAGAAACCTTGCCCCCATTCTTCTTCTGGGACAGGATGAATAGCCCTGATGATTAAAAGAGAGAGAACCTGCTTTTGAGCCTCTGCCCACTGATTTGGGGTAGGTCTGGCCAACTGTTTGGGGTTGGTAAGGATTGGAAGTGGAATCTGTATCCTTGGGAAACTATATTTAAAACCCATTTGTCCTGAGTAATGAGTTCCCAATTTTTTGCATGCAGGGCAATCTTTCCCCCCCTAAAGGAACAGCAAGTTGAACAGGGCTTGGAAGGTTTAAAGTTAAGTCATTGAGACAGTTTACCACAGGGGGGGTCCCTGCTTTGGAAATGGGAGCCCCCCACTGCTTAGGCCTGTGATTACTTTGGGACTGAAACATGGTTGTTCTGCTGGTTCTGGGTTTGGCCTGAGAAGGCCTGGAAGAGGGAGGAAAGGTCCAATTCTTATAGGGCCAATGCCTACTAAATCTGGGAGGCTGCACTTGCAGGAAATCTTTAACAGTTTGCATAGATTTAGCTTTTTCCTCCATCTTTTTAAGTACTTCTTCTGCTTTGTTGCCAAACAGGCGGTCTTGGTTTAAGGGAGCATCCAGTAATTTAGCTTTAACATGATCTAGCAAAGACTGCTCCTTAAGCCAAGCATGCCTCCTAAGTACAGACCCAGTGACAGAAGCCCTGCAAGATGCCTCTAATGAATTGAAAAGTACAGTTGTGTACACTTACCATAAATGTAGATGTTTGAGTGTATTCACTGTTGCAGTCATTACATTTGGGTAATCCTGCTGGCAGGTTGCCCTCAGCTGGCCTGAATTCCAAAGTCTTGGGCCCTGCGTCGGCTGCTGTCGCCCCTTCCCTGACATCAGGTCATCAGGGGTATAAAAGAAGCAGCCGACGCCATTTTCTTCAGTTTTTCTTGCCCCAGATGTCAGGTGCCCCCAAAAAGGGTAGCCAAATTTTATATATATATATATATATATATATATATATATATATATATATATATATATATTCAGAAATACACCAATATAAAATTTACCTTCATCTAAAAGCAAATACACCACATAGGTAGTATAAATCAGAGAAGGAAAGATAAGATCCAAAAGAAAAAAGGGGGAAGGCGGGTGGGTAACCTGGACTGCAACAGTGAATACACTTGAACATTTACATTTATGGTAAGTGTACACAACTGTACTATGTTCTTCGTATTTCACTGTTGCAGTCATTACATTTGGGGAGAGTCCCAAAGCTATGGTTGGGAGGCTGGAACTAGACAGCAGTAGGAGCAGCTATGAGGCCCTTCAGAACTGCAGTGGCAAAGCCTGCCCTGGATTTAGAGTAGAGTGGCAGATGATAACGCTTTGTAAAGGTGTGCACTGAACTCCAAGTAGCCGCCTCTAAAAAGTCTCTGGTTGGTACTCCCCTGAGAAAGGCTGCTGAGGTGGCTGCAGCTCTGGTGGAATGAGGCCTAATGCCCTTAGGCACTGGCTTGCCATGGTGTAAGTAGCAGAAACGAATGCAGTGGCCTAACCACTTAGAAATAGTCTGCTTTGAGATAGGCTTTCCTTGTGATCCTGCAGCATAAGCCACTAGTAATTGCTCTGTCTTCCTGAAAGCTTTGGTTCAGTCCAAGTAGAATCTAAGTTGTCTGTGTACGTCCAAAGAATGCAGAATTCTCTCCCCCTTGTTCTGTGGATAAAAGGTTGGCAGATGGATGGCTTGGTTAAGAGTCACACTGGACACTACTTTAGGCATAAATGTTGGATTTGTCCGCAGGAAGACCATGTCTGCATGGAAAATAATGAAAGGTTCAATAGCCATGAGCGCCTGTAGCTCTGAAACTCGTCTTGCAGAAGTAATTGCTAAGAGCAGAGCTGTTTTCCAAGATAGAAACTTCATATCAGCAGTAGCAGCTGGTTCAAAAGGAGGCAGGGTGAGCTTTTCCAAGACATAGCTGAGGTCCCATGCAGGTATTGGTAGTCTCCTTTGGGGCCTTACATTTTTGGCTCCTCTGAGGTACTGCCTTAATAAAGGGTGAGAAAAAAGTGGTGGCTCTGTATTGTAATGAGCCGAAATGGCAGAGACATGAATTTTAATCGATGAAAAAGACAGGCCTTTGTCCAGCATCTCAGTTAAGTATTGCAAAATCTGAGGAATATTTGGTACCACTATATCAGTTCCTTGTGCCTGGTTCCAGGCACAGAATCTCTTCCATTTTCCATCATAAGACTTTCTAGTACTAGGCCTTCTGGCTTCCAGAATAACATCCATCACAGCTTTACTGAGAGGTGTTTTTTGTATGACTACGTTATCCGCCATGCTGCCAAGTTTAATGTCCTGAGTTGGCTGTGCATGATCTGATTGTTTTGCTGGGACAGTAGTCGAGGTATTTGAGGTAAGGTCCAAGCTGAGTATAGAGATAAGTTTCTTAGTATTGGATACCAGTACTGGCGTGGCCAGTCTGGGGCAATCAGTATCATCTTTGGCTTCTCCTGTCTGACCTTTAGGAGCTCCTTAGGGAGGAGAGTCAGCGGAGGAAAGACATATACTGATAGGTTTTTCCAGCTGAAGGATAGGGCGTCCACTTTCCATGCTTGTCTATTATAAGTCCTTGTGCAGAATCTTTTTAGTTGGTAATTGAGAGGGGAGGCAAATATATCTATGTCCCGGGCATCCCCATTTCCTTGTTATCATGCCGAAGACTTGTGGATCCAGCTTCCATTCGTGGGGATCCATGAGGTTTCTGCTTAGTTAGTCTGCCAGAGTATTTTCCTTTCCTGCCAGGAATTGTGCCTGCAGATGTACTTGGTAAGTCAAAGCTGTGTCCCACAAGGTCATGGCTAGTCTGCAAAGGGGGTAAGAATGTGTGCCGCCCTGCTTGTTTATATACCACATGACTGTGGTGTTGTCTGTCTTTATCAGTAGTTGTCCCGGACGAAGTAGGTCCTTGAAGGCTGTCAGGGCATTTTGAACAGCTAACATCTCTTTTTGATTGATATGTAGATGCATTTGGTTTGAGGACCATGTGCCCTGAATGCATCTTCCTGCCATGTGGGCTCCCCAGGCATAGTCTGATGCATCTGTTGTTAGTGTCTGCCTGGCTGGAGGTAATGTGAATGGCTGTCCCTTGTTCTGGTGACAAGCCTTTGCCCACCATCGAAATAAGAAGTTATGTACTCACCATAACGTTCCATCTGAGTAGGTATCTTCATTTGTCTGCAACCTGTGGGATACGGATCCGATCTCGGATCCGAGCCGGCAACTTCTAACATAGCATAGATCCGAGCTCCTAGCTCCTCCCCCTTACCCATAATCCCCTGCCTGCCCTAACTGACCTCAGATCAAGTTTGCCCCATAGCACAACAGATAACAGGTGTCCCAATGGGAACATATGCTAATAACACAAGAGAGATCCAATCGGTCAGGGGGAAGGAGGGGGGGGATGGTTGCAGACAAATGAAGATACCTACTCAGATGGAACGTTATGGTGAGTACATAACTTAATCTGAAGTAGGAACTTCATTTGTCAGCAACCTGTGGGACAGAGTCCCCAGCTACCTAAGTCTTGGGTGGCCTTCATGGAAGGATATTCCGGAGCACTGCAGAGCCAAAGGACGCTCTACCTCGGGAAACAACATCTATTTTATAATGGCTGATAAAGGTGTGAGATGAAGCCCAAGTGGCTGCTGAACAAATGTCATCCAGTGGAACCCTAGCTTGAAAGGCCGCAGAAGTGGCAACGGCCCTAATAGAATGAGCACGGACTCCTTGAGGTGCAGGCCTTCCCGAACTCTGATATGCTAACAGAATACAGCTCGAGATCCATCTAGAGAGAGAGAAACCTTAGAAACTGATTTTCCGAAATTACTTTTGGCAAAGGAGATAAACAACTGATCGGATTGCCTATGACCAGCAGTTCTGTGGATATAAAAACGTAATTGTCTGTGTACGTCCAAGGAATGAAGCTTGTACTCTCCTTTGTTATGAAAGTTGGGGAAAAACACTGGGAGATTGATGGATTGATTGATGTTCGCTTCTGAAGATACCTTAGGTAGAAAGGACGGGTTGATTCTGAGGTAAACCCTATCCGGGTGAAAAACCAAATATGGTGGTTTGACACAAAGGGCTTGCAATTCCGATACCCTTTTGGCTGAAGTTATGGCCACCAAAAAGGCTGTCTTCCAAAAGAAAAATTTGAGATCAACTGTGGCAGCCAGTTCGAATGGGGGACCAGTCAAGGCCTGCAAGACTAAGGATAAACCCATGGAGGTACCACCTCTTTAACTGGAGGCCTAAGTATGAAGGTACCCTTGAGGAAGGTCTTACACAGTTTGGAAGTGATAATAGGACCAGACTCTTGCCCCACATGGTAGTATGAGATTGCTGCCAGCTGTACCTTGACTGTGGAAGAACTAGCCCCCTGGTGAAAGAGAGAGGTTAGAAAATCTAGAATCGATGATATTGGGGCTGTAAAAGGGTCTAAACGACGGTGTTTTGCCCAAATGGTGAAGCGTTTCCACTTACTCCGATAAACCTTCCTGGTGGAAGGCTTGTGAGCTGCTACAAGAATGGCTTTGACCGGTGATGAGATCCCGGGAGTCCTTATGAGGAGTGGAACTGGAGCAACCAAGCCGTCAGCTTGAGGTTGACCAGGTTCGGAGTCGGAAGACCGAGAGGATGAGAGATGAGATCCGGAATGGGATCCAGAATCCATGGTGGATACACTAGGTGAGATCATAGGTAAGGGAACCACGTCTGACGAGGCCAAAATGGGGCAATGAGGATCATTCTGCCTCCCAGCTGCCTGGCTTTCTGTAACAATTTCAACATCAGGGGTAGAGGAGGGTAAGCATAAAGCAGACCGGGAGGCCAAGCATGAACTAGAGAGTCTCTCGGGGACTACCCCAGAGGGGGAATCAGAGCGAAGTAATCGTTGCATTTCGTGTTTGAAGGAGAGGCAAAAAGATCGCAACAAGGTCGCCCCCATCGGGCAAATACTTGCTCTGCCACTCGGTGGTTGAGAGACCACTCGTAAGGAGTCAGGATAGTATGACTGAGCCTGTCCGCTAAAATGTTGGAGGTTGGGAGACTGGAGCCACCACAGGAGCGATTTTCTGCAAACCTTGCTTAAGTAAACGGGGTGAGACAGAGGGTTGCAAGACAGGGACCATTGTACCTGGAGGGTCCACTGTAGAACCCAAATGTTCAACCGGGCCAATGGCAGCAGAGGGATTATAGCCGCCATAGATCCTAGGGCCCTCAGAATCAATTCCACCGAAGGAGTTTGCAGTTGAAGAATGGCCTGCACGTGTAACATCAGGTTCCGAAGTCGATCTGGAGTGAAGAACGTGAGCATCTGTCTGGAATCCAGTCTTGCCCCTATAAAATATAGCATCTGTGTAGGGATGAGAGAGGATTTGGTCATGTTGATGGTTAATCCTAATAGTGGAGCCAGACCGAGAAAATAGTCCCTGCCTGAGCAAAGTAGATGCCTTGTTGGGGCTGTGAGGAGCCAGTCGTCCAGGTATGGAAAGACCTGAATTCCCTGGAGTCTCAGGTGGGCCGCTACTACCGCTAGGACCTTGGTGAACACCCTGGGGGCTGAGGTGAGACCAAAGGGGAGGACCCTGAATTGAAAGTGACTGGCTCCCAGCCGGAAGCGGAGGAACCTCCTGGAATGCCTGTCCACTAGAACATGATAGTACACATCCTTGAGGTCTATAGAGCACATCCAGTCGTCCTTCCGCAATAAGGGGAGGACGGATTGCAACACGTGACCATTCGGAACTTTTGTTTGGGTACCGCCAGGTTTAGGAAAGAGAGGTCGAGGATGGACCTCAAGTCCCCCGTCTTTTTTGGCACCAGAAAGAACCTGGAGTAAAACCCTGATCCGACTTGATCTGGGGGGACGGGCTGGATGGCTCTTTTTTGTAGAAGCTGCTGAATTTCTGCAGCGGCCGCCTTCTTTTGACTGGGTGGGACGTCGGGAAGGCTTCTGATTCTGGGGTTGGCTATGAAGGGAATTGGGTAACCTCTGGATATAATGCGAAGCACCCAGCGATCTGTTATGGACTCCCATTTTGCCAGGTGCTTGAACGCCCGACTGCCTCCAGAGTGGAGCAGTCGGGAAACCCCTCTGCGTGGGCCTCTCAGAGAAAGGTTCTCTGGACCCAAAATTCCTCGGACCCCCTCTGCCTCTGGGGCGGCGTCCTCCCTGTCCTCCTCTGCCATGAGAGGACTGGTTGTCCTGAGCAGACTGAGATCGATGCGATTTTCGGAACCACATCTTCTTCTGACCCTTTTGTTTCTTGGAAAAGGACCTCTGGGGCGCAGAGAAGCGGACTCCGACGGCAGACAAGGTCTTCCCGTCTTTCTCGCTCTGGACAAGAGTGTTGCGAACGGTTTTGCCGAACAGTGCAGAACCATCAAAAGGGGCATTCGTGAATGACGCCTTAAAGGGTTCCGAGAAGTCACAGTGACGGAGCCAGGCCTGTCTCCTCATGACAAGCCCGACTCCACCTGCTCTAGCGGCTCCCTCTGTAGCATGAGACAATAGCCGCATAGAGGTATTAGAGATAGAGCGGAGGGTGGCCATTCGGGAAGAGTACAAATCCTTGTCTCCCTCCGACATGGACCCCGGGGGGGAAGCAGCATATTCCTTAATTAGGTCCCGCTGCATCCTAATAACATGTGCCATATAGTTCAAGGCCCTCATAGAGAAGGTCGCTGAACTGAAGGCCCGCTTCCCAAGACAGTCCATCGCGCGAGACTTCTTGCTCGGAGGATGAACCGTGGGGCTCTCCTGAGCCAACTCTTTCTTAGTAGCTGCAGCCACCAACATGACATCCACAGGGGGACCTCTGCTCCAATGTGATCTCTCTGCAGGGGGGCTCAAAATTTTGTCTGGGTGCTTGGGGATCGGCTCTATGGTGTCCGGTTCCTTCCAAGCCCTAGAGGATATGAGATCCACCAGGGGGTCGGGTGAAGGGGACACCCAAGAGGTAGATGGTCCTGCCTCGAAGCCTCAAGGAATACGGACGCGTCAGAGGAAGCCTTGGGGGCAGACCACCCACCTCTGATTTTGAGCATTTCCATGATGTCTCCAAAGGAGACATCCTCAGGGGGTGATCTCGGGGAGCCTTCCCCTTCATCCAAGTCCGTATCTTCTGTGAGACTCTCAGGGGAGTCTATGTGCCTCCTTTTGCACTTTGCCTTGTGGGGAATCTCCTCGGGGGGGCTGTCCGAGGAGTCCTCACGGGCTGTAATCTGTTCCACTGGAACTCCTAAAGGCGCTGAGGCAGGCTGCCCGGAGGGCCGGGTGAGGGGAGCCAGGACCAGATGAGAAGGAGTGCAGGAGGGAGCCGAAGCCAGGACCGGAGGCCTGGAAGCACTCGACAGTGCCCTCTCCACCACAGCGAAAGCCAAGGGGGAGCCGCTCTCTGACGGATCCGAGATCCGACTCCCACTCGGATCCGAAGCGTGGATCGGACCCGGTTCCAAGAACGTCGGATCCGAAGGACCAGTGTGCTCCGACCGGGACGGAGCCGAAAGCACACCGAATCCCTCGGATCCGAAGCTCGGCCCACGGCTCCGAGAGGTTGGATCCGACAGACTCGAGGGAATAGTCGGAGCCGACGTGCCCAGCACGGTCGGCTCTGACCTATCCCCGGATCCAAAGTGGCTGAATGCGGGTCGGAGAAGGAGTTACAGGAGCAAAAAAAGGGGTCGAGCTCCCCCCCAGAGTGGGGGGGAGGCAAGAGCACTCCCATCTGCATCTGGGCCTGGATGAATCTCCTCATCATCCGGTCCATATCCGCGTCAGACATGCTAAAAGTGGATCTCGACGAGGCTACCGAGGCAGACCTGGAGTGTCGCCTCGATGACCTCGACGGGGACCGGATCACCTCCTCCTCAGGTCCCGGGGAGAAACAAGGGGATCGGATCCGAGGAGGAGGAGATCGAGAAGACTTGGACGGGAAAGCCCTCTTGGCGGGCGGCGCCGATGAAGAGTCCTCGGCCCGCCGCTTAAGGTGCTTCTCCCGCCGCTTCTCTTTCCTGGCCTCCCTATTCTCCGGAGCCGAAGTGGGAGGTTGAGTCCCGGTCGGAGGAAGGGAGGCAGGGGTGACCGCTACCAGGGGGGTAGCGGGCACCGAAGCACTGGTGGCCGAAGCAGAGTCTGGGGGTAGAAGGCCCGCCAGAACTAGCTTCGACCTTCGATCCTTGAGTGCCCTGGGGTTGAACGCCGCGCAACCCGAAGAGAGGTGTTCAACCCCAAGGCACCTAACGCACCGAGTGTGGCCATCAGCCGGTGAAAGCTTGTGACCACACTCGGTGCATTTCGAAAAAATTGCCTTAGGGGCCTCCGACATACTGTAGGAAAGCACACTCACTAGGCCCCTAATTCAGTCACACACACACGCTACGACCAGCGGGGGAGGGAGAATTATTCTTAAATTAAAACAAGTATGTTACATATATAAAAAGGAGAAAGGATAAACCTATCACACACACAACCAGTCACTCAGAAGAAAAAATACAAAAACTTTTTTCCTCACAAAACGCCAAGAGCTCTGAACCTAGCTGTTGCTTGAAGAGCAGCAAACTAGATCTGAGGTCAGTTAGGGCAGGCAGGGGATTATGGGTAAGGGGGAGGAGCTAGGAGCTCGGATCTATGCTATGTTAGAAGTTGCCTGCTCGGATCCGAGATCGGATCCGTATCCCACAGGTTGCTGACAAATGAAATTCCTACTTCAGATCTCCTGTTGCAGGCAGGGAATGAGATTAATGACTGTTTCCAGGCTGTGGCAATGTTGAGTCCAAACACTTTTTAGGTACCACTGAAGTTTCCTTATATGCAATCTTGCATATGGAATTAGTAGGATGCAAGATGCCATGAAGCCTAAAACCTGCAGAATTTTTCTTGCAGATAACTGGGCCTTTGTTGCCAACATTTTGAAATAGGTAGTCAGTTGCCTTTGTTTGTCTGGCGTGAGATAAGCCATCTGGCCAGTTGTATTCAAGCTTGCACCCAGGAATATTATCTCTTGTGAGGGTACTAGTTTTGATTTATTTTTGTTGACTGTGTACCCTAGGCATGTTAGAAGTCTTTTCACAAACGCCAGATGTTGAAGAAGAATGTCCTTGTTCTCTGCTTAAATGAGACAGTCGTCCAAGTAAGGATAGGATATATTTGTATTCCTCTTTGTCTGCAGAATGCAATTACTGGTGCCAGGCACTTTGTAAAGACCCTGGGCGCAGTAGATAAGCCAAAAGGCAGTGCAGAGAATTGGTAATGCATTGAACCAGCCTTGAATCTTAGATATCTTCTGCATGATTGTCTGATTGGAACATGCAGGTATGCTTCTTTTAGGTCTAAAAGTCACAAGCCAAGCATTAGTGCCCATCATGGGCAGAAGCTGCTGCAAAGTCAACATTTTAAATTTTGGAATATCCAGGAAAGTGTTCAGAATAAATAGGTCCAGTATCAGCCTCCAGGCCTTGTCCTTTCTGGGTACCAATAACAGTCTTGAGTAAAATCCTTGTCCCTGCTCTTGCTCTGGTACTTGTTGAATGGCCCCCATGTCCATGAGGAATGAGACTTGCTTTTGTGCCTCTGCCCATTGACTTTTTGGCATATCTGGCCAGCCGTTTGCCTTTGGCAGAGTATGGAAATGGAACTTGCAGCCTTGTGACACTATGTTTAGAACCCACTTGTCCTGGGTTATGATGTGCCAGTTTTGAACAAAAAGTGCTAATTTCCCCTCTAAGGGTGCTGCCATAAGATAAGTGCTTGGTGCAGGCAGGGGGAAGTCATTGGGACTGTTTTCTGTATGTTTGTGATCTATCTTTTCCAGCTTTGGAGGTAGAAGCACCCCATTGCTTGGGCCTATAAGAACCTTGCACCTGGGATCTGCCCCTAGAGTGTCTGGATCTGCCCCTTTGAGGTCTGTCTGACACAGGAAAGGACCAATTTTTTTGTAGGCCAGTGTCTACCAAACCTAGGTGGCTGTACTTGTAAAAAATCTTTGACAGTTTGCATAGATTTAGCTTTGTCCTCCATTTTCTTTAACACTTCTTCTGCCTTAACACCAAACAAAGTATCATGCTGTAAAGGTGCATCTAGTAATTTAACTTTAACATGATCAGGCAGATTTTGTTCCTTTAACCAAGCATGCCTCCTAATTACAGCACCCGCAACTGCAGCCCTGCAGGAGGCCTCCAAAGAATCAAAACCACATTGCAAAGTATGTTTTCCAACTTGTTCTGCTGCATACAATAAATCCTGCATTTCCTTGTTTTCTGCACATTCAGAATTTAACAACATTTTCTGTTTAAGCAATCCCATGACATGTTGCTGATACTTAAGCATATGAAATTGACAGTTTAAGGCCCTTATACCAAAGTTGCAGATGTGTAAACCTTTTTTCCCCATCTATCCAGTGCCCTTGAATCTCTGTCAGAGAGGGTTGGGTTTTTTGCAATGGAAGCCTTAACTCCCTCTGGACCCTGTGAAATAGTTTCTGGGTCAGCAGCAGGGTTTTTAAAAAGGAATTTATGTGAGTCAGGAACCCTGTAATATCTGTCAGGCTTAACATGAGCTGGGGGTAAGGAGTCAGGGGTCAGACTACACATAGAAAACACATTATCTACAATGTCTAACACAGGTGGAATGGCTAGAGGCCTGTGCTGAGGTAGTAAAAGAAAATCCCTTAGCCTCTTTTTAGATTCTGAAAAATCTTGGCACTCCCAGTGGAAATGTTCCCTCAAGGTTTCCCCAAAGGAATAGTCCTCAGGAGGAGATGATGAAGGTATAGATTCTTCAGCATCAGAATCCTCATGGAGGGAAGAGAATATTCCTGATCAGAAGAAGAATCAGAAGAAATAGAAACCTGATCTGAAGATTCGTAGTCAGTGTCTTGCCTAGGCCTCTTGTCAGGAGGGGGATGGGAACCCCTGATCAAGGTAATCAAGTATTCGGCCATTTTGAGCATCTGTTTTTTGGGCATAGAGGCCTGTCCATGTGGCTCTTGAGTTTGTTTCCTTGCTTTAGAAGTTGCTTTAGTCTTTGCCTTTGAAGCTGAAGTCGTTGTAATGTAAAGATGCTTAGGTCTGAATACACCCTCAGAAGCCGGTACCTGCTCAGCGGCTCTGGACCCATCTGAGAGATTAGTGTCCGAGGTTCCAATACCTTGAGTATCTAGCGGCATGGCCGACTCCACGTGGGAGTCAGTAGCGGCCTATTGCTCTAAAGTAGCGGCCATCAGGGGCTGTGAAAGTGCCTCACTGAGAACCGGCAAACCGGTGACTGGTTTAGGAGAAGCTTTGTCATCGGTTTTGGGCCTTGGTTGTTTTTCTCTATCCTTTTCTTTGTGTTTTTTGTAAACTCCGGTAGTCGGATGGCTATCCGACGACATTTCAGGATAATTAAATTGGTGACCAAAAAAGTTTAAAGCAAAATCATACCGACACTTAATAGTGTGTTGGTTAAATCTAGCACAAAACCGACAACCAGTAACGTCGTGATCAGGGCTTAGGCAAGAAATACAGTAAGAATGAACATCCTTATGAGGTATTTGCTTTCCACAAGAAATACAATTATTAACTTTTTCTGACATCAGTCTGAAGCAAGAAAAAGTTTCCCCAATGGGGTACTTAGCTTTATTGAAGACTTCGGATCTGAAACTCAAACACGAAAATCTCAGGAGTCGGCTGACCGGCACTTGCGAACTGCTTCTGCTTCAGGCACCACGCGACAAGAAAGACTGAAGAAAATGGAGTCGGCTGCTTCTTTTATACCCCTGACGACGTGACATCAGGGAAGGGGCGACAGCAGCTGACGCAGGACCCAAGACTTTGGAATTCAGGCCGGCTGAGGGCAACCTGCCAGCAGGATTACCCAAATGTAATGACTGCAACAGTGAAACACGAAGAACATCCACATTGCAAAGTATGTTTTCCAACTTGTTCAGCAGAATGCATTAAATCCTGTAATTCTTTATTTTCAGCACAGTCAGGAATCAACATAATTTTCTGTTTAAGCAATCCAATAATATGCTGCTGATACTTTAACATATGAAACTGGCAGTTTAAGGCCCTAATGGCCAAAGTTGCAGAAGTGTATACCTTCTTACACCATCTATCCAGAACCCTGGAATCTCTATCAGAGGGGGTAGGATTTTTGGCAGTAGTAGCCTTAATGCCCTTGGGTCCCTGTGAAATGGTCTCAGGATCTGCAGTAGGATTTTTAAAGAGGAACTTGTGAGAGTCAAGCACCCTGTAATACCCATCAGGATTTCTGGGAGCAGGAGGTAGAGAGTCAGGGGCCAGGCTAGATTCCGAGAAGGCATCATCTACAATATCCAGTACAGGAGGGACAGCTGAAGGCCTGTGTTGAGGCAGTAGTAAGAATTCCCTAAGCCTCTTTTTGGAGTCAGAGTAATCCTGGCTTTCCCAGCAGAAATGCTCCCTAAGAGTATGCAAGATTTCACCAAAAGAGAAATCCTCTGGTAGGGAAGCAGAGGGAATGGAGTCCTCTGCATCAGAATCTTCATAGGTAGATAAGGGCAAATCCTGGTCATCAGAGAAAACAGAAATTTCAGAATCCTGATCAGAAGAATCAGAAGGAAAATCAGTCCTAGGTCTCTTAGAGGGGGAAGGGTGGCTTCTCCTAATTAGAGTAATGAGGTATTCAGCCATTCTTATCATTTGCTTTTTAGGCATAGGGGCCTGACCATGCGGTCTGGTCTGGGCGTCAGTTTTCTAGGCACGGATCGGGTTTTAGGCCTTGAAGAAGAAGATGGCGTCAGTTTAATATGCAAGTCAGTAGGCCTGAATACACCCTCAGAAGCCGGTTCCTGTACAGTGGCTCCGGAGCCCCACAGTCGAAGAAGCATCCCATACCTGCATACCGGACTCCGAATGGGTCTCAGTAGAGGCCTGCGAATCTAAAGTAGCGGGTATCAGGGGCTACGAAAGTGCCTCACTGAGTACCGGCGAATTGGCGACTAGCTTAGGAGAAGCATTGTCGGCAGCTTTGGACCTATGCGGTCTGTCTCTGTCTTTATCTTTGCGTTTTTTTCGGAATATCGGTAGTCGGGTGGCTTACCAAAGCCATTTCTGGATAATTGTACCAAGTAACAAAATATTTAGATGCGTAAATGAACTGATGACGAATAGTACGAGGTTTGAATAAGGCACAAAACCGACAGCGAAGTACATCATGGTCTGGGCCTAAGCAAGGAATGCAGTACGAATGAAAATCTTTATGAGGTATTTGCTTTCCCAGAAGAAATACAATTGTTAACTTTTACTGACATTGGTTTACAGCAAGAAAAAGGATCCCCAATGGGGTACTTAGCTTAGATGAAGACTTCGGATCTGAAACTCGAAAACAAAAATTTCAGGAGTCGGCCGACCGGCAGTTGCAAACTGCTTCTGCTTCAGGCACCGCATGGCAAGAAAGACTGATGTAATGGCATCTGCTGCATGCTTTATACCCCTGACTACCTGACGTCATGAAAGATGAGACAGCAACTGACACAGGACCCAAGACTTTGATAATGAGGCCGACTGAGGGCTACTTCAAGCAGATAACCCAAATGTGATGGCTGCAACAGTGAAACACGAAGAACATCAATGTAAACATCTAGTCCTGCATTTTGGTTATATTACTACAGTAAATAATAAAACAGATGGCAGTGCTAAAAACTACGTAACCACACGTGAATCCCACCTTACCACCACCTTACTACCGCTCACACTTTTAACACCCACCTATTGAAATGTTTTATCTCACTGGCATCTCTTTCTCTTTTTGTTGATAAGAAGATTCTAACTTTTGTACTGCATGTTATGCACTTTATTGCAGTTTTTATGTAAACTTCATTCTCAGGCCTTCTGTAAATTTCTAATGCTCTCATGTAGAGTAAATGATTGTATTGTTTGTATACAACTTCACTGTCAGATATTTTTCTTTATGTAACTTTGTAATAATTGTCTGGAGCTTTTCTCCTCAGGTCTCCAATGAAAACGGACCACTGGCTCAGTTGGACTAACCCGATTATCAAATGACAAAATAAATAAATGACAAAAATCGATCAAGCCATACCCATATTTATGGAGACAGGATAAAATTAAGCATTTAGGAGTATGGATTAAAAAGGATTCAGTTATGGCAGTGAAAAACATGTGGGGAGACACTAAACAAAAGCTAATACAAGAACCGAAGAACAGGAAGCTCTTCACTATGGATACTGACAGCAAGATACAAGCAGTAAAATGTTTTTAGTCCCTTTAGTTTTATACATATGTCACGCATATTTTTATCAACCGGACGAGAAGTTGTGCACAGTAATTAATAAAGAGTTGACGGATTTTATTTGGGAGGGGGAAGAGAGCATGAGTCAAATGATATAAGGTGATCCACCCAACAGAATAACGAGGTTTAGGATTACTTAATATTTTAGAGCTACTTAGTTAAGGCTCTTATACATAACACAAGTAGAAAGCTGCAATTCAAAATGCAAAGATGAAGATGATGATTAAAGCAAAGGGGTAATTGAATAAATAAAGAAAGAGTGGGATTTTGGATGCAGATCCTTAAGGAGAATAACAACAGTAATACAGAATATGTAGCAGAATGTCTGGTAAGAACTAAGCCAAAACAGGAATGGAGAAAGGAGGTTCTGTCGACAGGGATGGCTGCAATTAGGAGTAAAGAGAATAGACAAGAAGGAAATGACATTTACTGGACGAAGCTGGCAAAGGAACCAAGGTACTGGGAATAAATAATTACAGAAAAAAAGGTAATAGAATGGGAAGAGGCCAAGAAGACATTTGGACTGGAGGCTAGTGAATGTCTTCCCTATCCCGAACTGACATCAGAGTATAGACAAACAGAGAGTGATAGGGGAACTCTAAATGAAAGCCCTGCACTGGCTGAGTTTTTAAATGAATCTAGAACAGAAGCTGTTGTTAAAAAGGGTAATTAATACAGCATAGAAAATACTGCAAGATAACTATAGGAATCATGTAGAAAATGTAAAAAAATAGATTCAGAAGAGAGATTAGATATGCAATTCACAAAAAAAACAATGGGAGGAGATAGGTATGGCTCCCAGATATGCAACAAAATGTTTTAACAATATTTTATACCTCAAGAAAACTCCAAATAATTTTTCATTCGGGTAGATGGCAAATGTTAGAGGTGTGATAAGTAAGAAAGAGGAAACTAGAAACATGTTTTGGGAGGGTAATGAATTGTCAGACTTTAATAATTCCAAACAAACAGAGTACTCTGTCAGGAATACTGGGTAAGCAAATGAGTGTAACTAAGGAAATTATTTTTTTTTAGCTGAGACACAGGATCTGAATTACCTACACATAGTAAGGCCTTGTTAAGTTTAATTCTGGTAGCTGCCAAAAAAGCAATTACTAGAAAATGGAAATAAAAATCTAAACCAACTATACTTGAAGTGGTAAAAATTATAATAAAAATAAAAGAACAGGAACTGGGATCTTTAGAAAAGAGTATGAGTAAATTACATAGAAAAAAATGGAAATTGTTGGGAAATAAAACATACAGAAAAATGTACTGGAGGAGGAATGAGGTTTAAGAGAAGTCAGGAATTGAATAAAGTATGTAATGTTCCTTAGATTATACATCATATTTACTGTTATAAATCCTATAATGTTTGTAAATGTGAACTTGTTAATATGGCTTACATTACTTTTACATTACTGTAAATGTGCCTGCGTCACAAGTGATAATTCAATAAATGTGTTTAGAAAAACAGGATTTATCTACACGCGAGTCACAATAAATAAAGTCCCTTACCATATCCTAGCTAACTACAGGTCACTATCTATGCCCTAAGAATCTCATAACTCATACCTAGACCTACTGAAGACACTCACTATCCAGCCAAATCGCCTGTTCATAGGGGATTTAACTACCCCTCTACAGATTTTATTTATTATTTATTTATTTATTTGCAGTTGGTTTACCAGGATGGTCCATTGGGCCAAAAGAACCCGTTTTCAATGGAGTCCTGGGGAGAAAAGCTCCAGGAAACTAACAAACTAGGTACAAACAATAGAATGATAATAAAAATAAAATAAAATAAAATTGTAAAATTGTAAAAACAACACACATTAAATTCAAAATATAGGACATATTCAAACAGTACAATCTAGTGAAAGTGATGATACTATACACATACAGAGTAGTTAATTTGATAAGGAGCATATGCTTTATAAGGTACAGTCAGGTAACATGAGTGGAAAATAAGATGTAAATACCATATATTTATGAGGGATGGGAGCAAGAGCATTCCCATTGGGACCTTAGATACATATGTAGAGATTTTTTGAACATGCAGTGATTGGGTGTGCTGCGAATGGATGGTGGGAGTGAGTTCCAGAGGCGGGCAAGGTTAAATGATAGTAAGTTTTTACCTGGGGGACGATTTGGTTTATGTACTTCTAGTAGGTTTTGATTATTGGACCTTAAAACTCTATCTGGTAGGTACATTTTGAAGGCAGAAGACAGGGAGGGACAGAGAGATGGGTTGAGAATGAGCTTGTGAGCTAAGGTTAGCTGAGTATAGTTGAGTTGATTAGGAAGTTCAAGCCAATTTAGTTTTTGGAGAGAGGAACAGTGGTGAGTGGAGGACCTATGACCATTTGCGAACTTAGCGATTTTGTTATAGCAAGAGGAAAGTTGTTTTTTTAGAGAGGACTGAAGATTGGTTAGCAGAGGGGCTCCATAGAGAAGGGAGGGGATGAGAAAGGAAGAAGAGAGAGTGATTTTAGAGGGGCTTGTGAGGTACTGATTCTGGCGATAGAGCATGCCTATTTTTTGATGGGTTTTTTTGATATTTAGTTGTAGATGTGAGTTGAAATTAAGCTGGTTGTCAATTTGGACACCAAGTAACTTGGTTTCAGACACCAGTTCCAGGGGTGAATTATTTTCACTAGTGATTGAGAATGTATTGAAATTGAATGGAGTATTTTTTGAAGGGGTAAATACCATAAGTTTAGTTTTGGAGGCATTAAGAGCCAGGTGGTTTGTTTTCATCCAATGTTCAGTGATTGAGAAAGCTTCTTGAGTAAGCTTTTGGAGCATTGAGGGAGATGTGGCAGAGCAGATAATGGTAGAATCATCTGCATATTGGATGATGCTAGAGGATGGAATGGCTTTGTAGAAATCATTTATAAATATATTGAAAAGAAGGGGACCTAGAATGGAGCCTTGTGGAACTCCGGTGGGGGTGCTAAGAAAAGAGGAAGTGGCCTTTTTCCATTTTACAGCTTGGAATCTATTTGATAGATAGCTGGAGAACCAGTTCACGGAGGAGGGGGAGAGATTCAGTTTTGAAAGTTTAGTTAAGAGCAGGCTGTGTGAGATAGTGTCGAAGGCCTTAGAGAGGTCGAGTAGTAGGGTGGAGACAATTTGGCCAGAGTCACGTGCTTTATTGACAATCTCAAGATAGGAAAGGAGGGCAGTCATAGTGCTATGATTGGGCCTAAAACCGTGTTGAGTGGGGGTTAGAAGGTTGTTATCTAAGAGATGAGGTAAGAGTTGAAGTTGGACACACTTTTCTAGGAGTTTAGAAATGGGGGACAGGATAGCAATGGGACGGAAGTTGTTGACGTTACAGTTATTACCACCTTTGTGCAGAGGAATGATGAAAGCTTGTTTCCAGAGTTGGGGCACTGTACATTCATGGATGGAACGGTTGATTAGTATGCTTAAAGGATAGGCAATTGCTTCAGCAGCTATACTAAGAAAGTGAGAGGGAATATTATCAGGTGCATTAGTACATGGCTTTAATTTCTGAAGGAGTTTTTTTATTGTAGAAGTGGGTATAGGTTTTAGTGAAAATAAAACTGAGTGGGGAGAGAGAGAAGTAGAGGATGGTAAGTCCTGGATTGGGATTGGGAAACATACACTGCCTCAAACTCACAGGCACAGCATTTCCTGGACTTTATGAACACAAACACACTGGACCAGATATTGCATACTCCAAGAAGAGGTTCAAACATACTAGACTTAGCATTCTCCAACATCAGAGAGTGCTGCACCCCTGCCCCATGTCAAGTCCTCACAGGTGAAGTCAGATCACAAAACTGTCTCGTTCAAAATAAAAATAATTTTGGAAAACTCAACTAAACCCTGTAACATTCAAGTAACTTTTCTAAAGAAAATCCCATTCTATTGAGCGACAGCTTGTCAAAATCCAGTGCTTCTTAAATCCCAAGATCACAGTAGCACTGCAGAATTGTTCACAGAAACTCTGTAAAAACATGACAGTGACTGCATACAGCCTGCTTTATCTACCAGAAATAAGCCCAAAATAAACACCAAAAGTAAACCACACTGGTGGAATCCCAGTCTTAACAGGATACATAACAAAAGAATAAAAAACATGGCCTAAATCTGAAATAGCACTCTCCTACAAACAAGATCTCATTGATTAAACTAAACAAGAAACTAAAAGGATTAATAATGTCCAACAACAGCAACTATGAGGTCAGGATAGCCTCTCAGGTTAAGGACAACTACAAGGTCTTATTCAGCTATCTCCAAACCTTTACAGGTAACACAAAGCAGTATGCTCAATTGGTGGCAAATGGAACCACCTTCACTGAGCAGACAGCCATAACAAATCTAGCTCAAACTTCACTTTCGCCTCTCCCCGCAGCTACCCCCTGTGTAATCTTTTTTAGCATATCCCCTAACTATCAGCAGGTAGCAAGACTTGGCAGTACTTGCCAAGACCAAAAATACTGCCTCAGTGGGCCCAGACAATATTCCAGGTTGCTTCTTAAATAGCTTAAAATATGAACTTTCATGACCACTTAAGGCACTTTTCAATTAGAACCTCAAAACAGGTTACATACCAAGTGAAGGGATGACTGCAATGGTCATCCTTCTTCACAAGGGTGGTCTATCAACTAACCATGGAAACTACAGACCCATCAGTCTGATAAGTCTAATATGCAAAGCTATGGAACAAATTATCATGGAAATGATCAACAAGCATATTAGCAACCTACAGTCACTGGACCAATCCCAGTTTGGCATTGTTAAGGGAAGATTGTGCCTACTTAACCTGGCAGACTTCTTTGATAGTCACCAAGGCAATGGATAAGGGGAAGATGGCGGATACCATCTACCCTGACCTTTCTAAGGTGTTTATAAGTTAATAGGTTCATAAGAGGATACTAGGCTAACAGCCCTAGTTCCCTTACAAGCCTAGCCAAGTTCAACCCTTGTTCCCTTAAGGAAGCAGATCTAAATCAGCACCTACTGCCCCTATCCATGAGGGACACAGGTGAAACCCCTGGGGTGAATCTGTGGTTTCTCATCCAACTGTCCAAGATACACTTAAAAAGTGTTAACAAGGGGCTCTGTTTAACCTGTACTGGAAGTTTATGCCAGAGAAGAGGCAACCTTTGGGAGACATATCTGTCTCTCCCGCAAGTCCTGTTGATGTTACATGCTAGGTTAAGGTCCCTACAGCGAGTGAATTGTGTACTATTTGACTTACGAATGTGCAGCATTTCCATTAAGGCAGGCTCAGAGGTTGCTCTGTATGCAAGGCACAGGTCGCCTCTGAGTAGTCTGTACGATAAAGAGTATAGTGACAGTGATTTTAGTCTGCCCACCTAAGACATACTGAAGACCCTGAATTTACTTTGTGAAGAACCTTTGAGGTCTGTCCAGTTGCTGCAGGTGCCTGTATATGTACATACCAAAGGAAGCATTGTACTCTATTACTGGCCTGATGCGAGAAGAGTATAGGGGGTTACAACCACTTTTATTCTGGAAGCTATGCCCTTTTTTATGAGGTGAGTAATGTAGAAGACCTTCTTTATCACTGTGGAGACATGGTGATCAAAAGTAAGATTGCTGTCAACCTGTGTGCCCAAATCTCTCACCACTGATTTAGAGCTTGGGGTGTTGACATTAATATGGTAATCTGCAGGGACATCGCCTTTGCCAAAGGGGATGACGCATTTTTTTTGCATTGAGTTTAAGACCATGACTTTGGCACTAATCATTGGTTTATACAAGTCCTTCTTGTAGAACGCTGCCATAATTTGGGGACTTAATGACTGCTCCCAGTTTGCAGTCATCTACAAATGTTGTCATTCACAGACCTTTTGTTTTTGCGTGTACTTCTGAGAAGTAGATTCTAAAGTATGGGAGCCCCAGCACTGATTTCAGTGGAACACCACTCATAATGGGTGTGCTGGTGGAGGTGGAGTCCCCTATTTTGACTATATGTGTTCTGTTGGTGAACCAGTTTGCAACCCACCTGACAGTATATGGGTTGAGCCCAGCTTGGTGATTTTTTTCAATGATGCCTGAGAGGAAGATTTTGTCAAACACCTTGGCCAAGTCTAGGTAAGCCATATGCACACATATGCCTTCATCCAGGGCTTTGGTGATAGTCTCAAAGAACTCCACCAAGTTCAACAGGCAGGATCTCCCTTTAACAAAACCAAACTGGGTCGGGTCAAGTGTTTGAAGGTCTCCTATATCCTTGTTGATAAGGTCCATGTTGATTCTCTCCACAACCTTGCAGATATAGCTAGTTACGCTAATGAGTCTATAGCTCCCAGGGTCAGTGGATGAACCCACCTTGTGCAAGGAGATGATGGTAACTGTTTTCCATTCAGCAGGGACAAAACCAGTGCTTAGGCTGTAGTTGAAAAGAGAACCCAATGTGGTTGCTAACTTCTGTTTTAAACCACAGCCTGGGATGTTATCAGGTCCCATAGAGGCTGTGTTTTGCCCTTGGCGAGATCGGTTAAGACCTGCTCTTTAGAGACATTAGGTGGACAACAGGTGGTAGGAATGTTTTGGGGTATATGTGGCGGGGACAGGGGGGGAGAAGTTTTCAATGAACCTGTCGGCTAGCATGTTGGCTATTTCCACTGGTTCAGTATATGTGGTACCATTCACTACCAGTTCAGTGCAAATCTGGGCTTTTCCTTTAACATTTCAGATATAGCTAAAGAAAGCTTTATGGTTACCCTTAGCTAGGGAAACTAAACTAGATTCACAGTTAGCTTTAGAGGACTTTACAAGATGCCTTACTTGCTTGTTCAAGCTGAGAAAGGTGTGCTTCCAGTTCTGAGATTGTTCCTTCTTGCTCTTAGCAAATTCTTCCTCTTATTATATAACCTGTTTATGGTGGATGCCCACCAGACAGGCTTGTTTTTTCTTGAGGATCTTGCTTTGGTCCTTTCAAGAAAGGCTGAGTCAATACAACTGTGTAGATGTTTATACAATGCACTGGTGTATATCTCAGTATAGGTGTCCTTGCCATAAGTGGGGACAGGAACTTTGAAGCTATTAATGCCTTCTCGTAAGTGGCTGTACCTGGCTTTGGAGAAGTTTTTTAGCCTAATTTCTCCTGAGGAGGGGTGGAGTCTGATGCTTTTGTTACTTCGAAAGACACTGATTTATGATCAGACTCCACCAGGGAGGGCTGCACACTTGTGGTGGAGTACTGTTCTACCATGTTGATGAGTACCAAGTCTAGAATGTTTGGGCCCCTGTGGGGGTGTCAACTATCTGCTCCAAGGCGTTTGAGTTAAAGTCCAAGAACATTTTGGCGAGTGTGTTTGTACACGTACAATGTACCCCAATCTATGGACGGGTAGTTAAACTCACCCATAACCAGGGTGTTTGGTTGTATTTTGAGCGACTCAAGTAGATCCAAGTTGCAGTGTGGATATCATGTTTCATGGAGGGGGATCTACAGCTGACGATAGTTATTTGCAAATGGACTAACTCTAGGCAATCATTCTTTTTAACCAATATGAAGGTATATTTATCTTTGATGAATACTGATATTCCTCCTCCTTTAGTTTTCACATGTTCATTTTGTGGTTTGAACGTGTGGAAGGCATTATATCCCAGTATGGCCGGGATGCTCTCTGCGGTCTTGAACCAAGTCTTTGTGACTGCATAGATGTCATCATCTTCCAAGGTTGTGGATGGCTTCCACTGAGTGCAGTTTCAGATTTACACTCTTAGCGTTTAGCAGCATAACCCTAAGACTGTTGTTTGAAGATATTTTTACATGGGAAATTTTGTTTTGTGACACTACCTAAAAAAGGCACTATGGGGTAGGCAACAGCCATAGGAAGACTGAAAGCCTAGAGGTGACAGGCGAAGACCATCTCTGGCAAAGCAACATGGTCTATCAACCATATCATCCCAGCCTGACAGGTACTGGATCCCCTTAGAATGACACCAGAAACTAAGCCAATTGTTGAAGTCAGTCATTTTTTGTCTGTACTGAGGCATCATCCTAGTTGAAGACAGAATGTTGCTTAAGGCTAGGGACATAGCCACCTGGGACACATAATCAGTGAGTTTAGTCATTTTTCTCTTCATACAGTCCAGTGAGGTATGTCTCAACTTGTTCACATCAACATGGACTATGACAGAGACATAACAGTGCCTGTTGTTGACAGACTTGAGGGCATGTGTGATGTGGTGGATACTGGCACCTGACAGACAGCTGATCGTGACCTTTTCCTTATCCAGTCTGGTGAGTGGGACATCTGTGTGTCTCACAATGGAGTCACCTACGACAAAAACATTTGATTATGTATTTTTCCTTAGGGGCATGTTTGGTAAGACACTGGTGTGTGTGTTTTTATCTGTACTGTGATTTGCCGGGAATGTATTAAGTAAAGTGGGTTTATGTTTGGGATGTCTTTGATCTTTAGGTAGGCTTCTAGTGAGAACATCTGCATATGTAAGTTTAGGTGTTGTGCACATGTATGGTGCAGGGGGTGAAGTGTGTGAGCTGACAACCTGCTTAGTATCGGATATACTGATTTGTGAGTGATTCTAAATTCTTAATATAGATGCATCTCCCACATACTGAATTTGTATGAATTAGAAGAAGTGGGTTGTTAGTGTACATGAGGCAATTGCTACATTGCCTCAGGATGCCCATGTCGATTAGGTTCGCTGGAGAAATGGTAAGAAATTGTCCACTCATGATGCTAGGTGAAATATTGCGGTCAATAACTGGGAAGGGACTAGAAGGACCAGGTATGGCTAAGGGACAAGAAAAAGTTCTAAACTGTGAGTGGGTCAATGGGAAAGATTTGTGAGGAACCTCACAGGCTCAACTGAGTGTCTAACCGGGCAGTGTAGCACAACAGTGAGAAACCTCTGATGGAGCACATGAGGTTGACTAAGGAAAATTATCTAGCTATAAGTTTGCTTCTATAACTCCAGATGGTATTCTCCACAGCCCGGTAGTGTGTGATTATGTGGGTGGTGCATGTCACACAATCTCGAAATGATTTCAAACACTATAACCAATAGAAGCACATTAGACTTGGCCCTGGGTCAACAATCACCACTCAGATAGGTCGTTAGCTACACTCTACTCTCACTAAGGTGTAGGGGGAGGTCCTTTTTTGTTTAGGAAAGCAGGATTAGTGTTTAGAAACTGTGAAGAGAGACTGGTTCCAGCAAATCTGAACCAAGTTTATGCTATGCTAAAAGTGCAGGAAAAAGCAAAAATACAGTAAAATCATCATCATCAGCCCCCCCTTTTCCCTTTTTCTACATAGGGTCAGGGTAGCGTGTTAACTGTCGCCATCTCTCCCAATTCAGTGCCCACACTCCTGCCATCTTCAACACTCATGCCTGACTGTCGCAGATCTTTCACACAGTCCATCTACCTCTTTGTTAGACATCTTAGTTTCCTCTTACCTTCTTCCTGTCTGTCCCAAATTTTCTTCACCAGATTGATTGTCTTCTGCTTTTCTGCACATGTGTCTGAACCACCTAAAACTATTCTCTTTCATTTTTTCTGCAATTGGAGCTACTTTGGCTTCTGCTCTTATGCCCTCATTTCTTCATCTGTCCCATAGTGTGCATCCTACCACCATTCTCAGGCACTTCATTTCAATCACCTCTAGCTTCTTCATCTGCTCTGTGTTTACTGCACCACTGTCTTACTTTTCAGCTTCTTTGGCATTCTTCTGTCATAGACTACACCTTAGACTCTATGCCAGTTGCCTGCAGCCCCTATGATGGGGCAGTACAGCTTCTGTGGGGTTTCCTTCATTCAGAAGCTGCTGGAAATACTCCTTTTATCTGCCTCTGATGTCCTGTGAACTGATGAGCAGGTTGTTGTTGGCATCCCTTATGAAGGGTGTCTGATTATCTTCTTTATCTTTCTGTCTTTGCCTTGCAACCTGATATAGTTTCTTTGCACCACCTACTGAGTGACTTTCCAGAAGTTGGTAGACTTCCTTGATGCCCTATTCTTTGCTACTGCAACTCCTTTCTTAGCTTCTTTGTTAGCTAGCCAGTATTTCCTCCTAGTCTGGTTGTTCTTTTCTATCTCCCATTTTTTCCTGCACTCCTTCTTTCTTTTGATCACGTCTTGGACTTCTGCATTCCACCACCAGCTTTCTTTATGTACCTTATTTCCATACCTGGTTCGGCCACATATCTGTTCTGTAATCCTAACACATGCTGTTCTGAGGTGCTTCTATTCTTCTTCAACTCCACCTATTTCTTCCTCTTTTTGGGGTGCTAGAGCCCTGAGTAATTCCTTGAACTGTTGTACTTTCTCTCCAGTCAACGTCCAGGTCTTCAGCCTGGTTTCTGTTGACCTTAGAGCCTTCTCTGATCACTGTTTGTAGCAACTAGTTGTTTATGCTGTAGCCCAACTGTTTCACTGGGGATGACTTTGCCATCATGGATTCTATACCAGTTCCTTTTCCTTACTAGAAGGAAATCTACCTGAGTTGCATGTTGGCTACTCTTGTATGTGATCTTGTGACTCTCTCTCTTTCTGAACTACGTGTCAGCTACTATCAAGCCATTTGTCAGACAGAAGTCTAGAATGGCTTCTCCTTCTTTATTCCTGTTGCCCGACCCATGTGGACTCAGGCAGTCCTCATATCCATTTCTTTCTGTCCCGATATGTGCATTCAAGTCACCCATTATCAACACCAATTCATGTTCATAGGTGTTTACTAGGCTAAGGACCACAAGGGCCTTTTTAAGCCTAGCCATCCATCCCAAATCTCTGACAAGTTCTGATAACCTTGATAAGTGTAGGCAAGGGCTTGGGAGATGAAACATTTACAAGCTAGTGCCTGGGAGATGAACCATTTACAGATTTTCTGTGTCCATTAGAGACACAGGTGCCAAACCAGGGATGAATTTCCTGTTCTCCATCCAATTGTCCAGGATGCACTTGAATTGGGTTAGGGAGGAACTCTGCCTCACATGGATGGGGAGCCTGTTCCAGAGATGGGGTAATCTCTGGGATACATACCTGTCTCTCCAGCAGGTCCCATTTATATCGCAGGCAAAGTTTAAATCTTTAGAATGGGTAATTCTGGTGCGGTTTGTTTTGCGGATATGTAGGAGGTCCATCAGAGTGGGGTTTGACAGTGCCCTGTATGTCAGGCACAGATCTCTCTCAAAAGCCTGTAGGTGATAGAATACAGGGATAGAGCCTTGAGGTGTTCTACATGCAACATTCTACTCAAGCCCTGTATTATTTTAGTGAGGAACCTCTATGGACATTTAAATTGCTGGATATGTCTGGTTAGGTACATACCAAAGGGGGCATTGTACTCAATGACAGGTCTGATGAATGCTGAACACAGTGGAACAATGACTTCCTTGGGCTTGGATGTCATACCTTTGTTTATAAATTGCGCAACATAGAATGATTTCCACACTACTATAGACATATGATGGTCAAAGGCTAGATTACTATCTATGTGAATCCCTAAGTCCCTGACTACTGGGTCAACTCTAAGGGGTGTGTTGTCAATATGAAAGTTACCAGGGGTGGATGACATCCTGAAGGATACTATTATGCATTTCTTGGCATTTAGTTTTAGTCCATGACTCTGACACCAGTTGTTTGTCTGGGTCAGCCCCTCCTGAAGAACATTTGTGTCAGTGTGGGATTCAATGACAGCTCCTAATCTGCAATCATCAGCAAATTTAGTCAGCCAGAGAATAGTGACATTGGCCTTGACTTCAGAGAAGTAAATGCCAAAAAGGAGCGATCCAAGGACTGATCCCTGAGGGATTTCACTTGCCACTGGCCTCTTTGTAGAGGTGGACACCCCAGTTTTAACTTCCTGGGTTGGCTAACCACCAGGTGACATATGACTTTGTACCTAACCTCTTGGGTTTGTCAACAATGCCCGAGTCGGGTATTGTGTCAAATGCCTTGGCCAGATCAAGGTAAGCAGTGTGAACCACTTTGCCCTCATCCATTGCTTTGGTAACCTTCTCAAAGAAGCCACCAGGTTGAGTAGGCATGATCTGCCTTTGACGAAACCAAACTGGGTTGGGTCCAATGTCTGGAGGTTTACTATATCACTACTGATCATTTCCATGATAATCCTCTATGTGGCTATTAACATGCTTGTACAGGGCTTCTGTGAACAGTTCTGCATAGGCAGTAGTGTTCTCAGGGTTTATGGTGGCTTGAAATTTTGCCAGGTTATCACTTAATAGCAAGAGGTTAGCATTAGAGTAGTTCCTGAATATTCCAGGTTTAGCTGGGGGGTCTGGGTTTTATTTTACATCAAAGAAGACAACTTTATAGTCTGACCTTACAGGGAGGATATTACAGTAGGGGGGTGTGCAGCACTCTCCCACACTAGTGAGGACCAGATCCAGTATGGCTACCCCCTAGTTGGTGTACTGACTATCTGGTTCAGGGAGTTTGTTTTTACAAATCCAAGAGTCTCTGTGCCTGTACATTTGGTGTTGTATAGGATTCCCAGTTGCCCATGAATATGGTATTGGGTTGGATGTTAGTGTTTCTAATAAGTTTTAATACATGGTATAGGTTTCCTGGGTCATACAGGGGGACATTCAGCTGGCAAGGAAGTGATACTGGATTTTACCTATGGTGATTTGAACATGTTGTCCTGCTTTATCTAGTAAGTCCAGCATCTGCTGTCTGAATGCACTCTTTTCCTCACTATCACAACCATGGTGTGGGACATAGGTTGAGTTTATGAATACTGCCCTGTCATTACACTGGAGTCTGACTATCATGAGTCTGTCATTAATTCTGATGATATCACCTACTGCCTACTGAAGCCTCTCTCCCACCACAAGTCCAGTACCATTTCTAGCTTGTCCCCATCCTGAGTAGTAGACTCTTTATTCCAAGCTAAGTGGTTTTGCTGCACTGCCCTTCCATTTTGTCTCTTGAATACACAGAATGTCCAGCCTCCTCTGTATCATCATGTCATCCACTTCCAAGCTGCATCCTGTTAGTGAACCTACATTAAGTTTGACATTTCTCAGTTCATGTTTGCCAGGTTGATTGGTTTTACATCCAGCTTTCGCTCAACAGAGCTATCCCAGGTAACCCAGGCTGGGCATCAGACACCAGCTGACCAGTAGCTTATTGACCCAGGGCTGCTGGGCTTTATGGTGGGCACACACTGGCCAACAGGGGCACATACACTCCTCCCACCATTAACACCAGTCCTTGGCATAGGTCGGAGTAGGGCGGATCCATAACCCACTTATCACCGCTAACTATCTATGCCCATTTTGTCGAAATTAGTCAACATGACCGAATCAGCTAGAGCCATATTTTTTATACCATCAAGTGGCTAGCCCTGCCAAGGTAAGCAGTCTGTGATCGGTGTTCTCCTATCTTGAGGATACTACGCACCACAGTGTATGTCCAAAGCGGTTGGTCTGTACAACTTTTTCCCCATAAGGCACCGTGTAGAGTCTGTGCTGCTGCCCACAGCTCCATTCATTGGTGAGTTCTGAGATGAAAAAACTCAGCATGTTTTTCAGAGGTGGGCGGAACTCCACAGAGACACAGGGAGAACAAGCAAACAACGAACAGGCATTGGTCAGAGGTCAGCCTTGAACCCTTGTATCTTGTACATGGGAGGTGAAGACCTTAACCATTATGCCAACTGGTCTCCCTAAAATAATAACAAATAAATAACTAGCAAAAATACAGTAAAATGCAGTTCAACAATAACAGCGCACAATAAAATAGAATGCAAGAAGTGCATACATCAAGTAAAAATGATACTTTTCAGCAGCAGGCAGTGGATGGATGATTCAGATAACACAGGAGATGGATTGCTTCTTGCTAACCTCTGTGCAGCTCTGGTAAATGAAATTAAACTGATTTCAAACACTCTAACCAACAGAAGCACACCACACTGTGGCCTGAGCCAACAATCACCAGTCAGACAGGTCCTTAGCTACACTATACTCTCACTAGAGTGTAAGGGGAGGCCCTCTTTTTATGCAGAAAAGCTGGATTAGTGCTCCAAAACTGTAAAAATAGAATAGGTCCCGCAAATCTGAACCAAGTCTTTGCTAGGCTAAAAGTGTGAGCCTTCACTCAGGTACTACTGACAAATTAAATGAACTAGGCATACATTCCTGCATAACTCACTGGATTGTCAGCTGGCTCACAGATAGGGCTCAAGCAGTCAGGATTGGTAAGCCCACCCCACCAAGAGACTGGTCACCAGTGGAGTACCCCAAGGATCCATGCTTGGCCTGCTCCTATCTTGCATCTACTTCTTGGAAGTCAAAGCTAGTGCCAAGGGCTCTGGATCACCAAATTCAAAGATCACTGTAAATTGGGAGCTATCATAGATTCCTCCCACAAAACTAACATCTTGCAAGAAGGCCTAAGACAGACAAATGACTGGTGCCAAACCCATGGTTTAAAACTGGACACCAAGAAATTCATTATAGCATCCTTTAGGAAAACATCCGCACAAGCCAATTACTCCATCCATAAAACATCCATAAGAGCTGACCTGGTAATTACGGATCTGGGGACATATGTAGATTGTAAACTTGCATTCATAGGTGCACAGGATCATACGTAATTATGCTAATGACCTTGGGGGGCCCTTTTAAGCCTAGCCATCCTTCCCAAAGTTGAGAATCAAACCTTGTGCCTTATGTTACAAGGTAAACACCTTAACCATAATGCCAACCCCTAACCCCCTTCAACCAACACGTAGCCAAGACAGTAAGAAAGCCATTCTATGCTCCCCAACTTATAAGTAAGGGTATGGCATCCAGATCCAAGGAAGTTACATTACCACTTTAGTCAGCCCTTATCAGACCCATCATTGAAGAAAATGCCCCCTTCGGCATGTACCTGAGCAGGTATTTGCAAACGTTGGAATGCTCACAGGGTTTCCTCATCAGGAGAATCCAGGGTATTAACACACTGTCCTACACAGATCCCCTTAAGGTCCTAGCTCTATATTCAAGTCTCCTAAAGGTTACTGAGAGGCAATCTATGCTATGCCAGGCATATAAGGCATCCTCAGATCCAGCCCTGATGGATCTTTTGCATATATGCAAAATGAACAACACTAGAAACACTAGATCCAAGGACTGAAACTTTGCCTGCGACATAAATAGAACGCGCTGGCTAGCTCTCAAAGGATCCCCATGCTATGGAATAGGCTCCCCATCCATGTGAAGCAAAGTTCATACCTGACCCTTTTCAAAAATAATCTTGACTACTGGATAGGTAATAATAAATTCACCCCCAGTCTGGCCCCACTGTCTCTAATGGACTGGGGTAGACAGTAAGTAAAATATTACCTAACTAACATACCCCCCACAAAGCCCTTAGTCACCTCCAAACTAACATACCCCTCCTAACAGATACACAAGGTACACTGGGAAACCAATGGATTGCTTATTGAACCTATGATTGTAAAGCAGGAAATGACCAGGACTTTGTGGGGTAATCCCTACTGAGCCTCAAAGGCTGCACTTTGTTAAAAGTCTTCAACAGTTTGTGAAGACATGTCCTCCAGCCATTTAAATACACTTTCAGGCTTGGTTCCAAACAGAAAATCCTTACCTACAGGTGGGTGCGTCAAGAATTCCAATTTTAACATGATCAGCCAATGACTACTCCCTTAACCAAGCATGTCTTTTGGTTAGAAACCATAAAGCAGTTGCCCTACTAGATGTTTGTAGTGGATCAAAGACACAATGTAAAGAGTGTTTGGCAATATGGTAACAGGTGTTGCAAGGCTCCAACAACTCTTTGTGGAGGGATTTATCCTCTACTCCCGCCAACTTCAGTTTCACTTGGACCAGGAGAGATTCCTGGAATTCTACCATATGAAACCATCAATTAAAATTTTCATGGCCAGGGTGGCTGACATGTACACTTTCTTCCTAAATCTTTCCACGGTTCTATCCTCTTTGTCAATGGGAAGAGGAATTTTAGCAGTGCCTGCCTTAGGATCCCTTGGGTCCTGAGGAAACCACCTCAGGATCAGACACAGGGTTTTTGAAAAGATGTCTATGTGAATCCAGGACCCTGTAAAAATGATCATGCTTCTTGGGGCCAGAGGACTTGAAGTCAGGCTTCAGGGAGGTATCCTAAATGACATCATCCATCACCTCTAGAAGTGGAGGAAATTACCAAGGTTTATACACAGGAAGCCTAAGAAACTCTCTTGTTTTTCTCCTACACTGAAAGCAGTCCTGACCCTCCCATTTGAAAGACTCTCTCATCTTATGGAGGGCCTTGCCAACATAGAAATATAAAGAGTGTTTGGCAATCTGGTAACAGGCGTTGTACGGTTCCAACAACTCTTTTTACAGAGGTTTATCCTCTACCCCTCTCCATTTTCAATGTCATTTGGACCAGGTTGTGGAGCTGTGTCACGGATTTCATATGACTCAGAGTAGGCATATGACACTGAAGAAATCTGGTCCACATATGCCCGCTCATCCTCATCTGAGTCATAGGAATTTGAATACTCCTGAGGAGGAAAATATATTTTTATTTCTGCAGGAGATGTTCCTTGGGTTGGGGTCCTGCCAAGGCCCAGCTGTCTTGATTTCATAAAATAAATGAAATCCTTGGCTATCCTGACAAAGTCCTGCAGCTAGGTCTGAGTGGGTTGAGTTCAAGGAAACCTAAGCTGAGGTAAGCTACAAGCAGTCTTCTTGAGTTTATTGTTTGCCCTGGACTTGGATATGTCATTGGCTAACATCAACCAGGTTGTGGGTGGGCAGCCACAACATGTATCCAGTCTGCTAAAGTCTCCTCTGTCCTCTGGGGATTCCACCTACTGCATCAGTAGGTCTGGAATGGGAGATGGAAGCCAGTGCCTGTGAAGCAGCTTCACTCCCATCTGATGCCCTACTACTTCGACATGAGTGGGTGCTGAGGACGCCAGTAACATGTTGGGCTCCACATGGGTCTCACCAGAGGTTCTGGCCACACGCTCTGTCATCAGGGGGCAGCAAAGGCATCTCACACCCTTTGACAATTATTAGCCTAGTCAGACTATCAGAAATTAGAACACTGGTATCTGTCACTCTGTCTTCAGACACGTCTTCCATTTTTGATAGAGATGTGACTCCTCATGACTGGGTGACACCATGGCACACAAGAGCCACCGATGCTCTTTTTCTCTACGAATTTCAGGAGAGACTCAAACCTACACTTACTAGTCCTAGAATTAAAATAAGCACATTGGATACAATTGAGCACATCATGCTCCAGGACCAGGCAAAAAAACAAAATGCAAAGACTGGAATTTCCAGTGAGGACTATGCTTTCCACACTCTAAACAAACTTAGCTATTGGTGCTCTAGCTCTGGCTTAGGGCCAACCAGTGCACTGGCAAAGACTGCACTGGACTTTGAGAACAAGAAACAGCTGAAGAAATGTCACCAGCTGATGATCCTTTACACCCCAATGTTCTGACATAAGACAAGAAGGGGATCCAGTGGGCCTGGAGGAGGAGAACAAATCTCTGGTATTTTGTCCTGCAAAGAACTTACATGGCAGGAAATCCCAAGAAGTTATTACTGCAAAAGTGAAACTTGATGAACACCTTTGGTTCCTTTGCTAATTTTCTCCAGTAAAGTCTATCTCCATCTTGCCTACTTTCTGTACCCATACTTGCAGCCCTTCCTACTGGTAAAATCTCCTTACTCCATTCCTGTGTTGGCTTAGTTCTTAGAATACATTCTGCTACTTTACGAATATAATATTCTGTATGGTTTATGTTATTCTTCCTAAGGACCTGCAGCCAAAATCCTATTCTCTCCTTAACTCTCAAACTTCCCCGTTTCACTACCATCCTATTCCACTTTGACTTGTAAACTTCTGTTTGTGTCATCTGTATGAGCCTTAACTGTCTAATTCTAAAATATCCCTTCAAATCAGATACTCCTAAACTAGGTTGCTCCCTGGGGAGAATTAACTCATCCCACTTAACTGTTGCCCTCTTTCACTTCCTAACACATTACTTCAACTCTTTTATTAATTAAGACTTACAACTTCTCCTCTGATGATAAAAAGAAGCACGACTTGTACATAAAACTGAAGGGACTAGAAACATTTCACTGCTTGTATCTTATCATCCACACAAAGAACTTCCAGATTTTCAGTTTTTTCTATTATCATTTGTTTAGCCTCTTCCCACATACTATTACCTTCCATAATAAAATAATTTTTAATCCATGCACCTAAACACTTCGTCTTATCATGTCCCAGTAATTGGTATTGCTCTACCAATTCATGTGTCAGTACATAGTTTCTTACTATAGTCTTTATTTTATCTTCATTTATTTCACATCCTGAAAAGATGTAAAGCTGCTTCAAAATGTTGCACAACCCCAAAATGTGTTTTGTTATGGATTTATCAAGTACAACATTATGTCATCTGTGAATAAAACTAGCTTTGTTTGATTACCATATCAGTTATATCCTTGCAATTGTGAGTCCCTTGTTTGCATTGCTAAAGGCTCCAAATATAAAGCAAATGAAGGAGAAAGATGAACTCCTGCCTTGTTCCTTTGTAGAAACGCAGCTTATCATGGAGAAATCCACCCACCTTGACTCCAACCCTTCACATATCCTTCTAATTAACCCTATTATTTTATCAAGAAACATAAATGCTGCCATTGCTCTACTCATAAAATCCTGTTAACTCTATTGAATGCCTTCTCTTTATCAAGATCCACCAAGAATAGTTGCATTTTCTTACACCCTGCTTCCATCTGGAGCATCGTTGTGTATTAATGTTGTCAAATATTTGGCTCCCCTCCACAAAACCCTATTGATCCATATCAATCGTGGCCTTATTTTATAATAATTATAATAATTATTGTCTTGTAGGCATAAATCCTATATAATCATTGGTTTAACATTGAAGTGGTCTATATGAAGATGGGTGTGAAGGGTCTTTACCCTCTTTGGGTAATACAGCCGACCACAGCTTTCTTCTAAGATACTGGTACCCCCACCTCTTTTTAAAAAAAATACTATTATTTATTGACATTTGATTACAGAGAAATTCTGACTGGGTAGAAGCCCATTTTCAGCAGAGGCCAGAGAGAAAAGCTCCAAATTATTACAAAACCTTTAAACATCTGCAGTTTAAATAATTATAACAAATTAGACATAATATAAAAATATTGGTTAAGAATCAATACAAGTTATATGACAATCATTTTATATTTACAGAAATTTTAGACAGTTTATAGAAAAATTAAAGTTGAGTTAGTCTGATACAAACAGGAATTGCAAAATGAAATGATGGAAAACAGGCTTATGGTATATTTAGAGAGAAAGTCAGGGAAGATAATTTGATAGAAGTAAGGAAGTAAGTGAACAAGGGAGTGTAAGGAGATACAAGAAATGAAAAGGTACCTGTCCAAATTTTTAAGGGTATAGTTATCCTGGTTTTGAACAACAACAGAGCCAGATTTTAACAAAAATTAAAACAAAACCTTCCAGATCTTTATCACTTTCTTCCCTCCTATCTTCCAAACTTCCAAAGGAATGCCATCAGGTCCTCGAGACTCTCCATTTTAATCTAATCTCTTTCTATCTTAGCTATTAATTGTTGAGTCTCATCTTCCTCCAACATTGGCATAACTAGGTCTTCCATAAATATTTCCATTTGTGCATTTACTTGATTTACATTTTATACAGCATACTGTACTGACAAGGTCAAAAAAGGCTGAAACATGAACATTTAAAGCAAGTGGGGTTTAGCTTTATTTGTCTCAATGTACCCATAAAGACTTAAAAAGTAAAAATAATATCATGGGCATTCAGAAACCATGTAACTTCAGTCATGTAGCTGAAACACTGTTATGTCCTTAAAGGGTCATTTGCATGCATCCCATGGGCCTCGTACTACAGGAGGTTTAAGATGGAACATAGTGAAGATTCCAGCTTTGCTGGGTCTTTTATGCAGAGTTTTGAGTTTAAAATAAACTACTGCAATAAAAGGGTTGAAGTATAAGATTATTTAGGGTAGGAAAAAAAAGAACTCTGTAATAACATCCAGCAATCTTTTTTGTTGTCTCCTTTTTATCTTTGCATGAGAGCTGGTATGAACTGAATCATTCTCCTTCTCTTCTTTGCCATCAATGACCTCCCTAACTCAGCTGTAGGTGATAAATTATTCAACAAACATGAACATTATGAATAACATACCAACAAGGAATTCAGATCTGCACGTTTCATAAAATGTCCATGATGACTTCTGTGAAAAATGAGCAAGTGCACAGATAGACATTTACCTTTAAAGAGAACAGGTCTGGTACTGCATGCTTTCAGTAGATTGTCAGGCACTAGAACAGGTTCTCCTGAGGCTGACATCGAAGAAATGTGAGGAATGACTGCTGCTGATGGAGGCATATATGTTGATGTAATACTGTCTGTGAAAAACAAAACAAGATGAATTTCTAATTGATCAGACCTGCTAGTAAAGTCAACAGTAAAAATCTTCCTGCTTCCAACCTACTTCACTGGAAGGTAGTTTCAGAAGCTCATAAACATATCCTCTCATGCTATAATAAATATATTTACTGTGTTAAAATAACTTTGAAAACATCACATCACATAAATGATGTCCTGTCTCTATAATGTAAATGTTTATATATAGTTATAATAAAGGGATTTGTACATGCTAATTACAAATGCAATAAAGCTAGAACACAAGCTTCGTGATGTGCATCCACGTTTACTCAACATGGAATAAGTTTGATCAAGTTTGCTCCATGCAATTAACTGTACTGCTACTTTTAAAAATTATGGAGAATAATGAACAAATGAAACTTAAGAAGTAAACAAATGTCCTCTGTCCAATGTCAAGATGGTTTGGATTCAATTTCATATTGACATAGTGAAAAATATAAGCCTTTCTCTCCTATATCTTAACTCATTGCCCTGTTTAAAACTATAAAACATTGTCCTGTCTGAAAGTTCCAGGGTAAACAACATACCTCCACATGCCTCTGAAGTTAGCATCATCAGATCAAATATTATAGTATTTTCTAAACTTACTGAAGAATGCATCAAGCCTTCTTGATCCACAAGTCACAAACAGTGAAGAGAGCACTGCAGTTTTCTACAGCATGACTACTGCTTTCATCCTGTGTTATTATGGGCTTCACTGGGCACCAAGCAGCCAAATATTAAACAAGTCAACACTGTGCTGCAAATAAAAGTTAATGTATTTCCTCATAAGGTGGCACATTCACAAATGTCCTTGCTCAATTTGCCATTATAATATTTGTACATCTGGGGATAATTACTGCCCCTATAGCTACTCCAGTCAACTGCTTGCAATATGCTTTTGCTGAACAAAGATAATGTCATGAATTTATCCTAGAAAACCAGTAATTAGTTCTGTCTCACAACTGACAAAATTAGCATCTGCTGAAATTTAAGTAAAGAAAATAGTGGGATTATCGGGATCGGTGACAAGAAAAAAGTGTAAATAAAATAAAAACTGTTGATTAGTTTCTTGTTGCCTGCAAGCAGTCACATGGACCACAAGATGCCAAGCCACATACACCGTTAAGCAGACAGACATGAACATTTATGCCACACTTATGAACACATAATAATGCTCATTTTCCAAATCAAGCATGGATGCAAATGCTAACCCTGGTGTAAATGTGTACCTCCCCATCCAATCATTAAGACTATGTTGAGTTAGGAACCTATCCCTCCAGTGAGTATTATTTATTTGCTGGTGAAGCTTTAAATCACCACTACAGGTGTTTGTTCAGCCAGTGGTTTTCCAAAGAAAGGAGGTCAAACAGGATTGTGTCTTTCATGGCTAGAAATGTAACACCGTCAGTGAGCAGCTCGGAGCAACTGGTAGACTACAGTATATAAGTAGAATTGTACCAATCTATTGGAAGAGTTGAAGGATTTAAGGTCTTTTATTTTCTTGGCTAAAAATTACTGGGGCCTTTCTAATCAAGCGATGTGCTAGGATTTGTACATACCAGTAGTTAACTGAGTTTGAGACCCCTGGTCTAAAGCCTCTTGACATTCAGAACTTTGATTCTCTGCCATATGTGAACCTGTGAGCCATCTTCTCCCATAAGGGAGCTGTGGATGAAGAAAGGCTAGGAAATATATGCTGTTATAATATACAGTTAGTTTTTTTTTTGTTTTTGTATTAGTAAATCCCAGTCCTTATGATAAAGTATGTAAGAATCCAGGTGAGCAAGCTAGCTAGTACTTTTTTTTCCTCTAGCAAATGGTCTTAATTAACTCACTTGCAAACTTGCAAAAAAATTTTCTTATAAAATCTGACACCATATAGAATATAAGTTTAAAACTGTTACTTAATTACATTTTATGAGAAGGACAAATTATAATATGCTGCTCTCACATCACTCCTACTTCCAGTTTGTAATATATACTATGTATTTATACATGCCAAGTAGATCATAAAAAGAAGTTATGTACTTACCATGACGTTCCATCTAACCTGTGGGTTTCCGGATCCAGCACAGATCCGACTTGGCCACATATCCAGCATCTGAACCACGCTCAAAGCTCCTCCCCTACCCATAATGCCCCTGTCTCCTTCCTCCCTTCAGATCGAGTTTGCTGCCCAACTTAGCTTTCACACCCGACCCAATACCTTATCCTATACTACACGTCTGTATAAGCAAAAAGGGAGAGAGTAAGAGGCACCTTGGAAGTGACCACATTCTCTACTCGTCAGACCACCACACAGGCCAAACAAGGCAGGGGGAAGGAGGGAGGGACGGCTGAAGACAATTGAAGAACAACTCAGATGGAACATTATGGTGAGTACATAACTTCTTTATCTGAAGTTGTCTTCATTTGATCTTCAACCTGTGGGACAGAGTCTCCAGCCACTAAACACCTGGGAGGCCCTCATGGAAGGATGTTGCAGAGCATGGCAGAGCCAAAGGATGCCCTATTTCTGGATATGATATCCAACGTATAATGTAAAATGAAGGTATGAGATGAGGCCCAAGTGGCCGCAGAGCAGATATCAACTAACGAAACTCTGGACCAAAAGGCCGCTGAAGCAGCCATAGATCTGGTGGAATGTGGCTTCACATGACCTGGCAGGGATAAACCCCCTAACAGAATACACAATAATAATATAATACACTGGGAAATCCAACGAGCAATGGTGACCTTAGATATTGGTTTGCCTAAAAAGGGTTTAGAGTAGGAAATGCAGAGCTGGTCCGAGTAGCAAAAGGATTTAGTCCTGTGCAGGTAAAAACGTAACTGTCTGTGCAGATCCAACAAGTGCAATTTATATTCTCCCTTGTTTTCAAAATTTGGGGGAAAAAAACGGGAGATTAATCACCTGATTGATATTGGACTCAGAAGCTACCTTAGGAAGAAAGGACGGGTTAGTACGCAAGGATACCCTATCCTTATGAAAAATCATAAAAGGGTGTTTGACCGACAACGTTTGTAGCTCCGAAATTCTCTTGGCTGAAGTAATAGCAACCAAGAAGGCTGTCTTCCAGGACAGAAACTGCAGATCCACAGAGGCTGCAGGCTCAAAGGGGGATGAAACTAGAGCTTGCAGAACTAGTGTAAGATCCCATGGCAGCGATGGGTCCTTCACTGGGGGCCAAAGAAGAAAGGTGCCTTTTAGGAAGGGTTTGCAAAGCTTAGAGGATGCTCAGGAAGCCATATTATCACCTACATGAATATTAGAGATCGCTCCATATTGGACCTTGACCATAGAAGAACTAGCACCTTGCTGAAAAATCCCTGCTAAAAATTCCAAAACAGCAGAAACTGGGGGAGTGAAGAGATCTAGGGAATGCCGCAAGGCCCAGATCGAAAAACTTTTCCATTTGCTGGAGTACACCTTTCTGGTGGAAGACTTATGAGCCACCACCAGGATCTTTTTGACAGGTGAAGATAAACCAGGAGTCCTGACTATCATGGGAACTGGAGCAGCCAAGCTTTGAGCTTCAGACTGCCCAGGTCTGGATGGGAAATCCCTGACGGATGAGAAATAAGATCTAAAACTGGATCCAATGTCCATGGTGGAGCCACCAGATGAGACCACAGAGAAGGGAACCAGACCTGATGAGGCCAGAATGGGGCAATGTAGATAACTAATCTCCAGAGCCTGTGAGCTTTCTGAAGGAATTTTGGAAGCAATGGAAGAGAGGAAGAGATGATAAGCATACAAAAGACTGGGGGGCCAAGCATGAATCACAGCATCTCTGAGGGCTTCCCCGGTGAAGGGTTCAGCTGCATTTTGAGTTGAAAGGAGAGATGAAGAGATCGCAGTAAGGTTGATCCCACTTGAGAAAGAACTGTTTTGCAACTGAAGGATTCAGAGACCAATCGTAAGGCATCAGAAAAGACCTACTGAGCCTGTCCGCTAGAATGTTGGACCTCCCCGGAATGTGTGCTGCCACCAGAAACCAGCCAGTGGAGATCGCCCACTCCCACACTCTCATGGCTTTGTGACATACAGGGTAAGACCTGGTTCCCCCCTGTTTGTTGATGTACCAGACTACAGACATATTGTTGGTCTGGATAGCAATCTTCCCTGGGGGAAGATGGACATGGAGAGCCTGCAATGCTAGAAGCACGACCCTCATCTCCAGGACATTGATATGCAATCTGGTCTCGTAGGGGGACCACATGCCTTGGACTGTCCTTCCCGAGCAGTGTCTCCCACCCCAGTAGGGATGCATCCGTAGTCACAGTGGCCGAAGGGAAAGGAGGAAGAAAGAAGCAACCCCGAACCAAGTCCAGGGAATTAATCCACCACAGAAGATGGTCCTTGCACACCCGAGAGACTCGAACAGGATGAGACAAAGGGAGATCTACCATGGACCATTGGACTGTGAGGGTCCATTGAAGAATCCGCATATGAAAACTTGCCATAGGCAAGATACTGATCGTGGCTTTCAAGGATCCCAATTCCCTTAGTACCATCTCCTCTATCAGTGACTAAGCTTGAAGAATGCAAAGGACATGCAGCTTCAGAGACTGAATCCTCTCCGAGGTAAAAAAGACTTTGGTTTGAATTGTGTCCAATCGAGCCCCAATGAAATCTAACTCTTGAACCGGGGCCAGTGACAAGTTGTTGAGGTTGATAGTACTGCCCAACTGCTGGGCTAAGAGAAGAAAGGAATCCCTCACTTGACTGAGCTGATGCCTGAAATGGGTAGCGAGTAGCCAATCGTCCAGGTACGGAAAGACATGTATGCCCTGGAGTCTCAGGTGAACCGCTACCACTGCCATCACTTTGGTGAACACCCTGGGGGCTGTGGTGAGACCAAAGAAGAGTGCTCTGAACTGACAGTGATTGGCCCCCTGTTGGAAGCGGAGGAACCTCTGAGAGCGCCTGTCCATTTTGATATGGTAGTATGCATCCTGAAGGTTGATCGAGCACATCCAATCATTCTTCTGCAAGAAGGACAGGATAGACAGGAGAGTGACCATTTGGAATTTCGTCTTGGCCACAGGCAGGTTCAAGGTGGAGAAATCCAGAATGGATCTTAAGTCCCCCGCCTTCTTTGGCACCAAAAAGAACCTAGAATAAATGCCTAAACTGGACTGATCTGGGGGGAAGAGTTGGATGACTCACATTCTAGCAGCTTTAGTAATCCACACTAGCACCTCTGTCAAGCGAAGCAATAAACCCACGGATAAAATCTTCAATGCTGTATTGAAAATGCTGTAGTGGAATTTGAGACTCGCAGATGGCTCACATCTGATGAAGTGTATCAAATGAAAACGGAGACTTTAAGATGTTTGTGTTTTGTGTTAGTGCTGGTGGTTCTGCAACTTTTGGAATCTGCTAAATAAACGAGTATTCACTGAAGATTTTATCCGTGGCTTTATTGCTTCGCCTGACAGAGGTGCTAGTGTGGATTACTGGTCTTTGTGCAATGGTACCTGGTTGCTTGCGGTTTTTGGGAATTTCTAGCAGCTTTGCATTTTCTAGTGCTGCATCCTCCCTTTGCACGGGTGGGACGTCTGGAAGGTGTCTGGGTGGAAGAGGTGATGTGAGAAAGGGGATTGAATAACCTATAGATATAATTTGCAGCATCCAATGATCTTCCATGATGGACTGCTACTCTTAGGCAAAGCGATAGTCGACCCCTGACTGCTTCCAGAGACGAGCAGCTTGGCAACCATTCAGGGTTGATGTGCTGGTCTCTCCGAGTAAAGGCTCGCAAGACCCTTGATTTCTTGGACCCCCTGTGCCTCTAGGGCAGCATGGGGGAAGGAGAATCCTGAATGTCCTGGGAATAGCGCTGAGATTTCTGCGTTTATTGAGGGGCCGAAAAGCAGATCCTGACAGCAGACAGTGTCTTCCCATCCTTCTCACTCTGAACTGAAGTGTCTCGTACTGACTTCCCAAAAAGGGAGGAACCGTCATAAAGCTCATTCATAAAATACCCCTTAAAGGGTTCCGAAAAGGCACTGAGCCAGAGCCAGGCATGGCACCTGATGGCAACACCTGTACCGGCCACTCTACCAGCACCCTCAGCTGCATGGGACAAGAGACGTATAAGAGGTATTAGCGATGAATGTCATGGTGGCCATTCAAGAGAAGAACACTTTCTTGTCCTCCTTAGACATGTACCCAGAGGTAGACTCAGTGACTTCCTTGACCAGGTCTCGCTGCAGCCTAATCACGTGTGGCATATAATTCGGCACACGCACAGAAAACGTCGTTGAAGCATACACCCACTTCCCAAAACAGTCCATCGTCCTGGACTCTAGGTCAGGAGGGAGGACCGTGGAGCTCTTCTGAGCGGCGGATGCCACCACCATGGCATTAACAGGGGGATCCCTCAGTCCAGTGGGTCCTGTCTGAAGGGGGACTCAAAACCTTGTCCGGGTCTTTGGGGATGGGCTCCACCATGTCCAGTTCTTTCCACGCCCAAGTAGTAATAAGATTCACCAAAGGATCTGCGGGAGGGGACATCCAGGAAGTAGAGGGTCCTGTGCCAAATGCCTCTAGGAACACTGATTCATTTAAGTTGGGTTTTTGGGCAGACCACCCCCCCCTACTCTGGCGTAGGATTTTCATGATGTCTCCATAGGAGACATCCTCAGGGGGTGATGGTGGGGGGCAGTCCCCTTCCTGCAAATCGGTGTCTTCTGTGAAGGACTCCAGTGGGGAGTCCAAGTACCTCCTTTTGCATGTATGCTTGCGAGGATCCTCCTTGGGTGGGGGGGGGTCTCTGGGGAGGACTCATCAATGTCTTACTCCTCCCAAGAGGGAGTGCCCTGGGGCAAAGAGGCAGCAGGCTGTCCCTGAGATGGTAGAATGGCTGGGACCATGCCAGAAACAGAGCGAGCCAGGACGGATTCCAAAGATGAGATTGTCAAGGGTCTTGATGGGATTGAGAGGCCCTCTCCACCACATTAAAGGCCAAAGGGGAACAGACCTCCTGAGCAAAAACAAAGGTCGGAGCTGTAACCCTCTGGCTGGATGGGGGAGCCGGAGCTGAACCTCCAGCTGCCAAGATACCAAGGGGCATGCTCTGCTCCGCGAGGCTCAGAGCCAATGCCCTCCCCTCGGATCCAGTGCCGAGGCTATGGCTCTGAGAGCTGGAAGGATCCAAGCTAGTTGGTTCGGACCTGCTCAAGGCCATGACCGGCGTCGAGGTACAAGGTATAATTGGAGCTGATTTCTCGACACCGAGTGTCCTTGCGTCCAAAAGTTCCGAAACCGGAGGTCGGATCAGAGAAGGAGTAATAGGTATGAATGCGGATTGCATGCCCGCCACTTCTGCATTATCCTATCCATCTCCGCTTCATAAATGTTGCGGGTGGAGCAAGAAGAGGAGGCCATAGACACCGGCCTAGAGGAGTGGTGAGGGGAAGCCTGAGCCGGCGACTGGGTTCAAAGCTTCTCCAGCTCCGGGGGTGGAATGGAGCAGGGGAGACTCTATCCTCGGCGCCGACCTAATCTTGGCCGGGTGACCCGTCGACGTTGAGCGATCCAGGGATCGCTTCTTGGCCCTGTCCTTAGTCTTGGTAGATTTGTCTCCATCCCCGGACCTCTTGACGGGAGATTGAGTCCCAGAGGCTTTGGCGGAGACCGAAGTAGAAGCGGCATGTGCCCCGGTGGTAGAAGGGGAAGAAGATCCTTCAAAATTAACTTATTTCTCCTGTCCATCAGTGCCCCAGGATTAAACCTTGCACAGATGGAACAGGAGGTATCCAAATGGGCTGCTCCAAGACATACAACGCAGAGTGTGTGGCCATCAGCTGGAGAGAGCTTATGGCCACACTCCATGCATTTTCGGAAGCCTGGTTTAGGGGTGTCAGACATACACCCAACCACACAGCCTAACACACTCACTCACACAGAGACACACACACACACACAAACAGACAGGAGAGATAAAGAGGGTTCTTTTTTTTCTTCACCGATGCAGAGACCACGAGGGGAGGTAGAATAACAGGAAAAAAAGGGAAAAGTATATTAGAAAGTCACTTAACCAATAAGTACAGCAGAGAGCATGGACCGCAATGTGGACATGAGCACAGCAAATGTGATTTGAAGGGGGGAAAGATGAAGGAGATGGGGGCATTATGGGTAGGGGAGGAGCTTTGAGCTCGGATGAGATACTGGACATGCAGCCGAGTCGGATCCGTGCCAGATCTGGGAGCCCACAGGTTGAAGATCAAATGAAGAAAACTTCAGATCTAAATAATACCTGTATTTCCAAACATACATCACAATATAAAACGAAGAAAAGGATGTAGCTTTAACACATAACACATCTCTGGGGATTCCTTAACAAGCATGTACCCATTGGGCTAAGTCTATATATTTCAATCTTGTTAGTGTGACAAGCAGAGTTTATCGAATATGCAAGACGTTAAACAACTGTACACATTAAGCAGCACCTGTTTGTGGCCAGAACATCTGCTAGCAGTCACATTGAGGTGCAGAAAAGGCTTGATCACATGATATAAACAACAGATTGAAAAGAAACTCAACATCAGTACACACAAATTCATGGATAGCACAATAAAAGGTAAGGGCAACCTGAAATACATAATTAAGAGGCAGGGGGAGCTTAATGAGTAATATGTATTTATCTAATAAAGTAGGTTATGATACAAACACCACTAATCAAACATTATTGATAACTACAGAATCAATCAACACATCTACATAATAAAAAAGGAAATGTTGACAAAATGATGTGAGAGAGACACGTGTAACTAAAGGAGTAAATATAGTACACGTAAAATGATGTTATCCTGTAGAGGAGCAATATCATTTGGCAAGGCAAGTTGATACATTAGCAGGATATAGCATATACTGCAGGTAGTGCACATCAGTTGTGTATCAAGCAAGTTATATGTTGTAACAAACATTAAACTGTTGCCCCGCCACCCACCTATCATTTAAAAATGTACTCAGCTCTCAAACTATTGCCCTATGCACTTCAGAAAGGGAATTTTTACTGCAAAAACCAAAGACACTTGTTGGCACTTGTAACCACAAAAAGGCTATTTTCTAGGTAAAGTTGTCTTGGCAAAGCATGTGTTGTATAGAAATATACATTATACAACATTTCAGATAGCTACAAAAAATGATGTACTGTTTACACTATACATTTTCTAAGACATGCTCAGAACAATTTGTACACACATGACCACAACTGGGAGACGAACATATATGAAGGCATGACAGTGTCATTATGGTGCAAATCAGTTGTTTGGGCTAAAAGAAATAACGTAGCTTTCTCTCACTGTAACTGTATATATTACAACTGTGGTGGACATCACTCATCCCCAGCTTGAGAGCCACACACACTCATACTACTAAGTCATAGTGGTTTTGAACACTTACTTATCTAAATAACAACACTGTTCAATCTCACCCTCCATGTAGGTTTTGTACCAAGTGAATGGAGAACAGTTACACTCACTCCCCTACAACAGGGAGGACCGTCTACAGACCCAGACAATTATACACCCATAATCCTGACCAGCCTCATATGCAAAGCCATAGAAAAACCTATCATGGAATTAATCAATCAGAGCATAGGGAACCTCCAAACACTAGACCCATCTCAGTTTGGATTCATCAAGGGCAGGTCATGCTTACTCATCCTGCTGGATTTTTTTGAAAGGTCGCTAAAGCAATGGATGAAGGCAAAATGGTACACAATCCATAACTTGACCTGGCCAAAGCTTTTGACACAATTCCCCAGTCAAGCATACTAGAAAAGCTAAATAAACTGGGAATAAAATCCTAGGCCACCTGCTGGATCGACAACTGCTTCATAGATAGGATGCAGCCAATCAAAACATTGGAACTTACTTCCACAAACAGACTGGTCACCAGTGGAGACTCCCAGGATTCTGTGCTAGGAGCACTCCTGTTTGGCTTGTATTTATCTGAAGTTAAAGCCAACACTTAATTCCACAAAGAGTCTTCCAGGGTTCTGTGGTGGGACCTATCCTGTTTGGCATCTACTTTTCTGAGGTAAAAGCCAATACCAAAGGGCTCTGGCTGACTAAATTTGCAGATGATGGCAAGCTAGGAGCAGTCATTGAATCCCCAAATGACTTAGCCATCTTGCAGGAAGGTTTATCTCAAATGAATGACTGTGTCAAAATCATGGTCTGAAAGTAAATGCCAAACAATGCATTACTGTATCTTTTGGAAAGTCATCTGCCCCAGGGAACTACCGCATTGACAAAACACCCCTAAGAGTTGACTCAGTTGTTCAGGATTTGGGAACTTATGTGAACAGTGACATAACTTTTGACCTACATGGGTTTATTGTTGTAAGAAAGTCCTTCTATACTGAATAGTTTACAAACAAAGAGATTGTGTCTAGATCTAGGGATGTCATTGCCCCCATTTACTCAGCCCTCATTAAGCCAAACACTGAATATAATGCTCCCTTTGGCATGTATCGATCCAAACACATGCAACAACTGGAATGCCCAAAGAGATACCATGCAAATAGGATACAAGGCCTAAACAACATGTCTTATATGAACTGATTCAAAACCCTGTCACTACATTAGGTATCCTATAGACTGCTAAGAGGTGACCTGTGTCTGACATACAAGGCATCCTGTGATCCAATACTGATGGATTTACTGCACATTAGTAAGTCAAATGGCATCAGACGAAATCACTGTAGGGGATCTATACCTGTTCTGTAACATCGACAGAACGGTTTGGGGGATTGGTATATTCTGCAGAGGTTACTACTGCTGTAGAAGACTCCCCATCCACATGCAACAAAGTTCATCCCTGTCCATTTTTAAGTGCAACTTATAGATATGGATGGGAAACAGAAAATTTATCTCAGGACTGCCCACTGTACAACTAATAGACAGATACAGTTCCTAAATGCTTTATAAGATGCAGTTCCTAAATGCTTTATATCATGCATGGGTCCACTCAAATTATCTGTGGTATGATCCCAATTATTTTTCATTAGGTTTAATATATAATTATCAACCATGAGATGGGTAAGGCCAATCCATAACCAAATGGGAGGGGTTACTGCAAGCACAAAAAGGGAAATTGGCTAGGCATAAAATTGCCTGCAAGAGCAGCTAGCCTAGTATTTACTGATGAACTCTGAACATATAAATACAAAAGCTACAAGATATTGTATCGACTGCAAACTCAGCAGGATAAGTCTTACTACAGTCGTGAGACAAAGAATATATGAAGGCATGACATCATCCCAGTGCTGCAATGCATATGTGTGGCTTTAAACTGATTAAAAGAGTAGTGTGACTTGTCTCTGTCTCAAAATCTTGCATGACAGTAGGTGTACACAACCACATGCAATGCATAATTCAGTCTACCCTGTGATTGTAGAATCACACACGTAATGACAGATTCAAATTCATACCTTACTAAATTCACAATCTAGAGAACACTGTATCATTTGCTGAAACCACAGGAGAAGGCTTACTACAAGGATGAGATAAATCACACTTCAGCAAACAGGCTCATCAATGTTTAACAAAGCAGTCCTCTGGGCTAAAATGGGCAGAATGTAGTGGATGGGCCCTCTCTGGCTATACATCAAATCTGTGGGTAACACTATTCATACCTACATGTATACTCACACACAGACACACGCTGATACAACTAAATCTATGGATTAATGTCTGGATTTGAATAGAATATCTAATTAAGATCACAAGTTAGAGTGCACTTCATGAATTGCAACTGCCACATGAGAAGCTTGACTACAACTGTGAAATATTGCACATTTGAAAGGATGACATCACCACTGTTTTGCTGCGGCAATGTCTGTGCTAAAAAGGACTTGAAGTGATAGAACAGCCCTCTCTCACTGTAAAGTTACACATCAGATTTGTAGGTAAAGCCATTCTTACCTAGCATTAGAAAGATAAACACACACTCAGAGTATGCAGTCACTGCTGGATTCAAACCACCTACCTATCTAGTTACACAATCTACAGAATTCAGTACTGACCGTAAGCACCACAGAAGAAGTCTTAATGTAATTGTGAGACAGAGCACATTTAAAAGGATGACCTCATCAGGGTGTAGCAAAACAATTGATTGTGTTAAAAGTGCAAGAAATTGATGGGGAAGCCCTCTTCCAGTGTGAATGTGTCTCCTGAGTGTAAGTCTATGCATCAAATCTAGTGCAGAAGTTATATCTACCTAACATTAGAAACATAGACACACTCACACTAATTTCACACTGTCAGATTCGAACCTCCTACCTAATTACACAATGTAGAATACACAGTATCAACTGCAAGCACCACAGCAGAAAACAGATTACAAGATTGTGACAGTACACATTCAAAAGGATGACCTCATGAGTGTGTTGCAGAGAAGATGTTTTTAGGAGAACCCTCACCTGGTTTAACTGTTTCACCTGAGTGGAAGTGTCCACATCACATGTGTAGGTGAAGTCTGTCCAATCTGGCACTACACACACACAATCATGCTTGTCAGCTATTGTTATATTTGAACACCTGCCTATGTACACACTCTAGGGTACATTGTATCAATCACAAGCACCACAGGAGAAGTCTGACTTTAAGTGTGAGATACTGCACATTTGTAAGGATGACCTCAACAGTGTGTTGCAGAAAAGATACAGTACATCACAGGTTTGAGTGAAAACCAAGCTGTCTTGACATCAGGAAAAACAGCAATGTGTTTATCACAGGTAATTACATACTGCTCATATAAGTTATATACCCTTTTCATTCATGGATATTAGGTAGTATAAGTGAGATGCAGCAGTTCCACATTATTATGTACTGACCTTGTCAACAATGGATGGCAATCACAGTTATGAAACAATGGGCTGTCAACCAAGCATTCCTGACTGTTCAGCTCAGGATAACTGTATTCAAATTTTCATAATTTGGTATGCCATGGTCAATATTCTTTCAAGGCTTAACAGTTAGGACAGGAAGAGATGAGATAAAAATGGTGATATCTCGTAGTTTTGGCATCTTTTCAGGCTTGTTGGCTGTTGGTGAAGCACCCACCAAGAGGAGAAAACGCTGAGAGAAGAAAGGAGCCACTTTTGAGATTTTAAGTATTTTTTCCTCTGTTTATTTGCTAGGTTTTTCTGCATAGCCGCCTATTTTGCGCATTTTCTGGCTTGTTATACTTGATTTCTGCATTAGTAACTCTATTTAGAGCACAACCTAGAGCTGTTTACTGAATTTCCTGTTTGCACTTATTTTTAAAATCGTTTTTTTTTTCTCAAAATTTGCATTTTATCTGTCTTTGGCCTAGCACTCTTGTGTGGGGTCATTTACTGCACTGTTATAACTTGTTAATACTTGTGAACCTCTGCTATCTCTGAAAAAAAAAAAAAAAAAAAAAAAAAAAATCTTGATTTTTTTCCCACTTTTTTGAGATTTAAAAAAGTTCAGTTACAGGCTTACTGTTCTTGAGCTGTTTGTAAGTTTCTGTGAGGCCATTTTTTTGCTTGGGCTAAAGGGAAGTCTCTCTGTTGATCAGTGGCAGTGAAAAAACATTGATCAGCCTGCCTGCCCCTGTGGGAGTGGTTACTGACTTGAAACTGTAGTTTTATTGGCCATTTTGGGTCAATTCCAAAACTCCTTCATCTTCCTCTCTTAAAACCCTCTTTTGCGCGGTTTTGCGCGTTTTTGTGCATAGCGCAACAGCAGGCAGCACCGCCTAATTGGGTTTAAACTATTCCTGGTTCCACAAAGTCTGCTCTTCACTTTTTCCCTTAGAACTGCTCTATCTCTCAATTTAAACACCATAGTCTCATTCTAAGGCCCTTCACTGGTCCAATTAAGTAATCCTACAAGTTAGCACTATTAAACCATAAGCACTACTTACTCTTATACTCTCTACGATTACCCTGTCCTCTATTGGTCCATCTTAAATTCAGTTTTCCAATATTACTCTAGCATGTCCAAAGGTCATTCAATGGTTTCCTCTCCAGTCCAGCTGGTGAATCTGGGAATTTTGAGGCAATATTACAACTGTCTCATGTACACGGACAACCCTCTCCTCCTCCAAGCAGGTTCAAATATATGTGAGAGATGCAACTATTTAGCCAAACTGGAGGCTGAGCTCTCTCATCTCAAAACTGGTGTAACCAGTCAGGAGGAGAAGGTAACCTCACACAACACAATTCCAGTATCACGTAGTCCCACCACATCAGCGAACCAAACACATAAATACACAAAAACATACTCGGAGGCTCTAAATAAAAATCTACCTAAGCAACAGAGACCTCCAAAGCAGACATCCAAGCAAACGCTACCTCAAAACAAAACACGCACAACACATAGCCCACAAAGTCAGTGTGCCAAGCAGCCACAGCCCTTAAGGCTGAATAACACACCTGATACTCTTGTAATAGGTGACTCTATTGTGAGACACACTGATGTCCCGCTCACCAGGCTGAATAAAGAGAAGGTCACGGTGAGCTGCCTGTCGGGTGCTAGGATCCGCCACATAACGCAAGCACTCAGGGCCTCCAAAGCAAATACAAATATGACTCCGTCATTGTACATGCTGGTGTGAATGACCTAAGACGTACCTCCCTGGACTACATGAAAAGAGACATAGAGGAGCTCTCTGAACATGTAGCCCAGGCTGGTATGACCCTGACCTTGAGCAGCATCTTACCCTCACCTAGAATGATGCCACAGTACAAAGACAAAATGATCGATTTTAACAATTGGCTAACATTTTGGTGTCATTCAAAGGGGAGCCAGTGTCTGTCAGCCTGGGATGACATGCTCAACAAGCCACGTTGCTTTGCTAGGGACGGCTTGCACCTGTCACCACTGGGCTTTCGGATATTGGCAAAGGCTCTTGCCACACCCATAGTGCCTTTTTTAGGCAAGGCCCAAAAGTCAAACCCACCCCCATAGATAGCACAAGGAACAAGAAACTAAGGGTAATGCTGCTAAACACCAGAAGTCTTAACCTCAAGATGCACGCACTCGAAGCTCTCCTCAGTATGGAGAACATCGATATCTGTGCAGTGACAGAAACCTGGTTCAAGGCTCCAGAGAGCACCCCAGCACTACCAGGCTATACCTCATATCATGCTTTTCGGCCCCAAAACCCAGACCGAACCACAAAAGGAGGGGGAGTTTCCATATTTATCAAGGATATCCACACCTCCAGGTTAGTGGCATTGCACAAAGTATCGGAGACCATCCATGTGCAACTAACAGTGGGCAAGACTGCTTTTCAGTTTATAGCATCCTACAGACCACCCTCTCAAAGTCAGGAATCCCACTCGGCTTTCCTGAAAACACTGGAGAACATGAAGAGCTCTCTGAACACCATTATATTGGGCGACTTCAACTACCCAAACATTGACTGGGAGCAGTACTCAAGCCCCAGCACCTTAGACCAAAGGTTCCTGGAAATTATAAACTCAAATGCTATGGAACAACTAGTCACCACTCCCACAAGAGGGGACAACATACTAGACCTGATCATTACCAACATGGGGACTCTATGCTCCACACCAGAAGTATATCCCTCATTGGTAAGATCAGACCATAAATTAATTTCACTGGATGTCCACATCCCGACCCCACCCCCAGCCCAGAAAACCACAGTAAAAAACTTCTCAAAAGCGAACTTCTCACTTCTCAAAACTGAAGTGGAATCCTTCAAGGCCCCAGGGCCAGTGAAAACTACGGCCCAAACTGCAGAATCCTATATAAACGCATTCTACGGACATCTCCAGGAATGCATGGATCATGCTATCCCAAACAAAACCAAGACCCAATCATCCAAAGGCAGGCGTCCAGTCTGGTGGACCCCTGCCATAAATAAACTGTACAACAGAAGGAGGAAGCTACTACATGATAGAGCAAAATCCCTACTAGAGAAGGCATCTCTGATCAGTACTAGCAAAAAATTATGATCCCTCATAAAATCCTCCAAGGCCAGCTTCGAGAGAAAAATTGCACAGGACGCCAAAGATAATCATAAGGCTTTTTTCAGTTATGTTAGAAACCTGGGATGCAACTCCCAGACTTGTTCTGAGTTGATTCTAAACGACAAAAAATACACTGAATCCACAGACATCGCCAATATCCTGGCAGACAGGTTCAGTGCAAACTTCTCCACCCCCTCCCCCCCCAAAAGAGCAAGTATCTATCCCAGCAGAGGGCTGCCTCCCAAACATCTCTGATGCTCAGGTCAAGGCTGCCCTCTCCAAAGCAAAAAACACTGCTTCCATGGGACCAGATGGCGTCCCAGGTTGCGTCCTACATGAACTCCAAGAGGAACTAATCCCTCAAATAAAACAGCTATACAATCTTAGCCTCACTACAGGATATATGCCCACAGAATGGCGTACAGCAACAGTGGTCCCACTCCACAAAGGTGGAGCCTCTACAGACCCTGGAAACTATTGCCCCATAAGCCTGACTAGCTTAGTCTGCAAGGCTATGGAGAGGATCATCATGGAGCTCATAAACAAAGACATTGGGGACCTGCAGACACTAGATCCTACCCAGTTCGGCTTTGTCAAGGACAGATCCTGCCTTTTGAACCTGGTTGACTTCTTCGAAACAGTCACCAAAGCCATAGATGAAGGGAAGGTAGTCCACACAGCCTATCTGGACCTTGCAAAGGCATTTGACACAATACCCCACTGGCATCATAGATAAGCTATCCAGCTTAAATATAAACCCCTATGTCACAAGATGGGTCGCAAACTGGCTCAAAGACAGAACCCACAGAGTGAGAGTTGCTGGAGCCATGTCAGACTCGAAACCGGTCACAAGTGGCATCCCATAGGGTTCTGTCCTGGGACCACTCTTGTTCGGTATATACTTTTCCGAGGTACAGGCAAACGTGGGAGGACTATGGCTCACCAAGTTTGCAAACTGGGCGCCATAATCAACTCTCCAGCTGACACAAACATCCTTCAAAAAGGACTCACAGAGACAGATAACTGGTGCCAGCGCCATGGTTTAAAGCTAAATGCCAAAAAATGTATATTCATACCCTTTGGCAAAAACAATGTGCCCACAAATTACCACATAGGCGGAAACCCATTAAGTACAGAGAAAGTTATTAGGGACCTGGGGACCCAAGTTGATAGCAATCTCTCCTTTGAAAACCACATTGCCAAAGTGGTTAGAAAGACCTTCTACATAGCCCACCTCCTCACGAAGGGTTTCACATCTCGATCAAGAGAGGTAATCATGCCCCTTTATTCATCCCTCATCAGGCCCATCATAGAATACAATGCCCCTTTTGGGATGTACCTTACCCGACACCTGCAGCAACTAGAAAGACCCCAAAAGTATGATATCTTCATTCTTCTGCATTCTTCCAAAAATTCTCCCATCCCTCATACTCAATATTCACATCTTGTTTTGGGAAATCTTCACAAGGCCTTCTCCTATATGTCTCCTTTTATTTGTCTGTTATCTCTCAGAAAATTTGCTTTTCATTAATACAGATCATCATATAAACTCAAATACTTTCCTACAATATTCTCTACTATGTTCTTTCATAATGACTTTTCTCTGAACTCAGCTGAACTGTGCATAATTTTTTTTTTATTATTATTATATATTTGTATTCTTTTTATAATTTTGTATAACCAGTGTGTATCATGTTCTTGTATCTGGAGCTTTTCTCCCCGGGACTCCATTGAAAACGGGTTCTTTGGCCCAATGGACTATCCTGGTAAACCAACTGCAAATAAAATAAAATAAAATAAAAATAAATCTCACCAAGAGGATCAAGGGTCTCAAACAGATGCCATATGCTGCTCGGTTAAAAAAAACTCCAGCTCTACTCAGTTGCATACCGCCTACTTCGAGGCGATCTATGCCTGACATACAAAGCTATGTCAAATCCGGAATTAATGGACATGCTCCACCTCAGTAAATCTAAATCCCTTAGAGCCACATGCTCGAGGGACTTGAACCTCAGCACAGAAATAAATAGAACTTGCTGGAAGGACAGGTTCATAACCCAGAGGCTCCCTTCGCTCTGGAATAGAATTCCAGGTCATGTGAGGCAGAGCACCTCACTGAATCTCTTCAAGAAGAATTTCGATAGGTGGATGGGGGATCGTAGGTTTGTCCCAGGGATTACTCCCGTGTCACTATTAGACAGAGGCACAGTAAACTAAACCTTAAAAAGGGCACAGTATACTCAAATCAAGGGGTGGCGTAAGCCATACAGAATCGGGCTAGGCTTATAATTGCCTCAGGGCAGATAGCCTAGTATAAACCTATGAACCTATGTATAACCAATCTACAGGAAAGTCCCCAGGAACAGATGGTATTCCTGTGGAACTTTGGAAGCCAGGAGAGAAAAAACTGATAAAAATCCTAAAAGGTTTTGTTTAACAGTATTTTAAGGGGAGCAGTGCTAACATGTTTGGAAGAAAGCAGAAGTAGTTGTAATACCTAAAGAGGGTAAAGATCCATCAGATCCAGCTTCATGCAGGCCCATTTCAATACTAAACCATGATTATAAAGTGTTTATGTCTATAGTGGCTATAAAAATTCCAAAACTGATGCCAGCATTGATAGATATGGATTAATATGGTTTTGTGGAGGGGAGGCAAACATTTGACAACATTAACAGAACCCTGATGATCCAGAGGGAAGCAGAATGTAAGTAAATACCACTTTTCTTGGTGGGTCTTGGTGCAGAGAAAGCATCTGACAGAGTATACTGGGACTTTATGAGCAAGCAATGAAGCATTTGCTTTCCCTGATAAAATTATAAGGTTGATTAGGAGGATACATGAGGGAATGGAGGCGAAAATTAAAGTGGGCAGGGTCCTCTTTGATAATTTCTGCTTGAGAAAAGGAACCACATAGAGGTGTCTTCATTCCCCTTTGTTATTTGCATTATATTTAGAACCGCTGGCAAAGAAAATATGGGACTCAGAAATTCAAGGATATAATTGGTACAGTAGTCAATAAAAGCTGACTCTATTTGCAAATTGTCTTATTTTATAGCTGACAAAACCTGAAAAAGGATATTACAGTATTGTAGAACATTTTGAGTCAGTTTCAAATCTTTTGGGGATACAAAATTAATAAAGCTAAAACAAAGACAATAGCGTTAAAGTATGTACCCACACACAAATTGGTTCAGCAATATCCATATTTATGGGGACATGATGAAATGAAGTATTTAGGAGTATGGATTAAAAATTATTCCAGTATGGCAGCTAAGGATATATGGGAAGAGACTAAACAAAAGATAATACAACAATTGAGAAATTGGTAGCTCTGTTATATGGATAGTAACATGCAAGCAGTTAAAATGTTTTTAGTTCCTTTAGTCTTATACACAGGTGAGACATATTTTTATCAACCAGAGAAGAAGTTGTGGATAGCAATTAATAAAGAGCTGAAGGATTTTATCTGGGAGGGGAAGATGGCAAGAGTCAAGTGGGATTAGCTGATTCTTCCAATAGAACAAGATGGAGATTACCTGATTTGAAGGGGTACTTCACAGCTGCACAGTTACGGCTCCTATACATAGCACAAACAGAAACCTATAATTCAAAGTGGAAATGGATGATGATGAAATGGGAGAAATTCAAGAAACAAGAAGAAACTGGGATGTTGGATGCATATTTTCATGGAGAATAACAATCATACAGACTATTATATTCATAAAGCAGCAGAAAGTATTCTAAGAACTCAGCCAACATGGGAATGGTGAAAGGAGATTCTGCTGATAGGGATAACTGCAATCAGGGACTCAGACAACAGGCAAGAATGTGCTGGAATTTATTGGAGAAAACTGGCAAAGGAACCAAGGTATTGGGAGCAAATTACTAGAGAGGGAACGGTAATAGAATGGGAGGATGCCAATAATGTATTTGGACTGCAGGTCAGAGATTGTCTTCCCTGTCAAGGATTGATGTCAGAGTATAGGTAAAGAGAAAGAAATGGGGGGGGGGTCCTAAATGAAATACCAGCACTGGTAGAGTTTTTAGTAGAACATAAGTTGCCGTTTAAAAACTAATAATTAGTACAGCATATAAAATACTGCATAACTACAAGAATCAATCTGAGGAGGTTGGAAAGGATTGGGAAAAAAGATTGGATAAGTATTTCACAAATAAATGATGGGGGATATATGTATATCTCCAAAATATGCAACAAAATCTAGACAATTTAGGATTTTTGTTTGGAAATGTTTAAACAGATATCTTTACACCCCAAGTAGACTTCAAAGAATTTTTCCTCAGGTAGACAGCAAATGCTCGAGATGTGATGGAGAAGAAAGAGATAATTGGGAACACATTTCCTGGGAGTATAATGAGTTGGCAGACTTTGAAGATTCCCTGCAGACTACTCTGTCGAAGATACTGGGTGAGCAAAGTGGTGTAACTAGGGAAATAATTTTTCTGAGCTAGGATACAGAATCAGAATTACCTAGACATAGTAAAGCCTTGCTGAGTCTAATTATAGTGGCTGCCAAAACACAATTACTAGAAAATTGAAATCAAAGTCTATACCAACTCTACTAGAAGTACTGAATATAGTTACAGAGATAAAACAACTGGAACTGGGATCTTTAAAAAAGGGTAGGTGCAAACTGCATAGGAAAAATAGGAATTGTGGGAACATTACATAAAGGGGAGGTATGAGGTTTATAAGAAGGCAGGATTTGAATCAGATATGTATTGTTTGTCTAACAATGATTGGGTAGATTACAAGTGATGTATAATGTTTGCAACTAGGATTATGTCAATATGGTTTTGTGATGCAAAATGCTTACAGCTGGTATTATGTCATTATGGTTTGTTTTCACATATATAAATGTATGATTGCCTATGTCTTAACTGATAACTCAATAAGGATGCGTCTTGTTTAAAATACAATATTTTTTTCTAGTTTCAGGAAAGTAGGGAACCTGCATACCAATCTTGGATCTTTCAATGTTAAATAAATTTCTGATAGTTCCCAAATTCAAAATTCCTATCTTGAGACACCTTTTACCCATGATTGCCCCTCAGGCTCTCATCTCTCATGGTGACTTTGGATTTTAAGCATGTACATCTCCATATCCCTGTAGCAAAGTTTTCACTTATATAAATGTATGATTGCCTATGTCATAAGTGATAATTTAATAAAGATATTTCTTATTTAAAAAAAGAAGTCGTGAGATCTTTAGAAAAAGGTAGGAGTAAATCACATTTAAAAAAAATGGAAACTGTGGGAACTATAAATGCAGAAAATGTTTTTGAGGAGGAATGAAGTTTAAGAGAAGGCAGAACATAAATAAATTATGTAAAGTTGCTTTGATTATATTATGTTGTTGTTGTTGTGTCTTTTTGGCTTTTCCCAGTTAGGGGTCGCCACAGTGGAACTCCGGTCCGCTAATGATTGGTAGTTGAGTTTTACATGCCGAGTTACCAGCCCTGACGCACAACCTTCAACGAAGGCACGCCCATTCACGCATGTCTCCACGCAGAAGACGCTCTAGGTGAGAATCGGACAGCGTCTTACTATGAGGCGACAACGCTTCCGCAGCACCACCACCACGGGTATGCTTTGATTATATTATATATAACGATATATGTAATGTATAATATTTGTAAATGTGAACTTGTTACTATGGTTTGATTGCTTTTGCATAAATGTAGGTTTGCTTATGTCACAAGTGATCACTGAATAATATATATATTTCCTCAAGCCTGGGCACTCTGCAATGTAAATAAAAAAACACACAGGTCAAACATACGAAAGTACACTACTTAATCCAACTCAGCAAGAATATATGCAAAGGTCCCATGCCATAGTACATCATTTGCAAGTGTAAAGTGTCAGAGTACAGACATATTTTTCAGTATGTAGTGTTTAGACAGCATCACGGTGAACTCATCATATCTTGTGTACAAGAGTCCATTACAACATACACAAGCAATACAAGCCACCATCATTACTTTCATTTTTTTGTCAAAACCTCTATTTGAAGCTCACCACTTACAAGCTTATTTGCATTACTGATGGCATATTACTAGAGCATGCGTAAATGTCTGTTGAGGTTTTGAATTTACAGCAGAAATTAACAGTGGTCTATGGTACTCCATGCTAACCTTCATGCAAATATAGAGTGCAGACATACAAACAGTTCTGATTCCGATCCATTTCAGAAAAGATGTGTGCTATGTTAATGTTTTATGTGTCATCATTAAAACATATGTCTCGATAATGGCAATAAAGTACTTCCATCCACCCATCCAACCAACTTCTACAATGTTATTGATTGAACATGTTTTAAACTTGAGGTCCTATTAGAATATTTATACAATGCTTGGGGATTTTTTATTTTGATTATATATTAAATGAGAATAAAATAAATACATCTTTTAATTGCAAGGGTTTTTTAAAAAATGTAATCAATTATTCTATTATTCTATTATTCAATCTATTAGTAATGTATATAAGCAGTGTACTATTCAAAGCATTGGTGTTTGTTTTTTCTGACGAAGATACTCGAAAACGTACTTCCTTGGATACAAGCGTTATCATTAAACTACTTGGATTTTACTACTGTGTGTTCACGCTGTCTTTATCTCTACTACATCGTTGGATTAATTCATTGTTTGTTCTCATACCCTTATTTGGACTTCCCGAGTGAATATCTGTGGTTCTGGTACTGTTGCTCACTCGTTCCATCTCCTTTTAGAATTACTAGTTCCCCTATGCATACATTCTATACTATGGATAGCTTTTTTAGCAATTTTTGCATCTATCAAATTTTTGTATTTATTTATGTCTTACCATGCTGGTATACATCAATTTTATTATTAACTTTGAAGTAGTCTTTGAATGACAGTTTGATGTTAGAGAGTTAATAATGAATTAGCTGCTATATTAATTAGTATATAAACGTAGTATTATGTTTTTTATTTTTATCATCAAGAATGGTATTTATGTGTGAGTTTGTGCATGTTTCTTTAAATTTTTATTGTTTTTGGCGCCACAAAACAGATAAATTAAGTTCAGTGACTTGTGTAGATGATTCTGATGAAATCCACATTTTAGGTGGAAGAAAGAGCTAAATCCGTTACTACTGTCATTTGTATTTGCCCGTCTTGTTGGAATAAATCACAGGCTGTATCATAGCTGTGTGCGGCTGCATTCTTTCGACGTTTATAGTGTTGATTTTATTCCTTGGTTGCTGGTTTTTCAACACTATTATTGTTACATACCCATACCTTGGAGAAAAGGGAACTTTGTACAAAATGACCATTTCGGATTTGGTATATGTAAGTCAATTTTTTTTTTGGCCATTCCGTGTCTGTGTTTTGGGACTCACTCTTGTGGGTCCTAACATTTCAAATGGTTACCCTGAAAATGTCTTAGTGGCATCTCGGAATAATATATTTAATGTAGATGGACAAATTAATTTAAACTTGAGGTTATCTTCTTGGCATGCCCTCATGGATGGGACAAAACTTAGTCCCTACCTTCTAAAATGGCTAGAGTTATCATTCTCAGTGATGATTATTTTCATTGCCCCTGTTGGTAGTCTCATCCATCTTTCATAACTGTACCAAAACTTTATTCTTTAGCCGATAAGCTTGAAACTTTATGATAACTGGTTGAGGAGTTTTCTGTCTTGCTGCTGTAGGAGAATAAACCCTGCATGCTCTGTCAAGGAGTACCTACAACTGAGGTATCCCAATCCACTTACTAATTTGCAGCCTTCTAACTTCTTAAGGAATAAATCAAACTGCAAATTTTCTCTTCTCAATTTGTTTTCAAGATCCACTGACTTTTGGGTCACTTTTTCTTGGGAGGACACTCACTCCGCCATCCACACTTTAAAATCTTTCAAAGACTTCTGAAGCCCCATAATGTTATCAGTGTGTGAGTCCAGCCTCTTGTTGCTCCACTTATTTTAATTATCTCTTTATGGATTTGATTTAGTTTTTCCATTCATTCCTAGTACTTGCAATTCCCATTTATCATTCACCCACATTATCATGAAGTCTGCCGTAACTGTCACTCACACCATGGTAATTTTTTTTTTTTGCTTCTTCCCCTTCAACAACCCTTTGGTTGAAGGCATGCAGATTAATGTACCCACAATATTAATATGCCAATCAAGCAGGTTTAAAGGTAAAATACTGGTATTCTTTAATATAATTGGGTTCTCAGTTTAGGAGGGGAGAAATTAATTAAGCACCTAGCAACTCACTTTCATTCCATAACTCAACAGGCACAAAGTTTTAGACATATGGTTCTACATAGGCCTTTCAGCCCACTATAAGAGCCTAGTTAAATTAAACATCTCAACTTCTGTTAACTTGTATACCACAAATTTAATGACTCAGCAAGGTTCTCAGTTCCATGATGGCCACAAATAAATTTTTCCATCTTGCTGTATATAACACTATCCTACATACATAAAACAGATGTAAATATATTGTGCTGTAGTAGTTAGAAAAGGCCAGAAACCAAGGCCTCTCCATTCTTTAGAAAGGACCATCAAGGTCTAGGCTAAAGGTTTCAGTTTGAGAAGGAAGGAAGTGGGGATAATGGAAAATCTTGCCCTAAATATAACACCACAAGGCCAAAAGCTATCAATACTGTAAAACATTATTCAATAAATTTAGCTACATTATTTGTAGTTTCTGTCTCCATAACTTTCAGAATATATATCTGGAAATCATCATAGCCCATAGATTTCACATTATTCTGCTTTTGCTCTCTATCTGTTTCATTAAACAAGTACCTTGATTTCAGGTTAGTCAAGGTAAAGGAAGTTGATTCATATAACTGTGTAACATACTAATCCACTGTCTTGTTTATGTTCCTTGATATCAAAATAGCTATAAAAATGCCAAAAAAACTTTCAATATGCTCCCAGAGATTATTTAGAGCGTACAACCCAATCTTGTGTAAGCATCCCAGCCTGTAAATATTTACCTTTGATTACCTTGATTTACCTTGGTTTGAACAAATCTACCCTTTTCTTTTTCCATATCCCCAAACAACACTGATGAACTTAAAATTTTATTTTTCCTTTCAAATAATCCCAAGTAAAGTTCTTCAAATAGTCCTCCCTCTAGCACGTATCCAGTGTATTATGTATCAACCCAGTCCCTCAGTCTTTAAAGACAATGTTACAAAACAAATATGTTGGAAATTGGGAGTGTCTCAAAGCCTCCCTACAAGCTTCAGTAGTTACGAACAACTTGTAACTGTGCATGGTCCAAATTAAAAATATATCCAACAAGCAGAGACCACTCTATAGAATTCTTTCTTTGACACAAAGATTCTAGCCAGCCTCAAGCATGTTAAGAATGTATGACCGTAAGCATTCCCAACCTCCACTCTTGTAGATCTCATGGAATTATTCACTACCTCTGTTTACTGTGCATCTGATATTAATTTTTTTTAAACATATCTCTAAAAATCTAACAATACAAATACAAATTTATTTAATTATGTTTCCCTTTCCTTCTACTATAACAGCTATATTCATATTCTGTCTTACAGCTACCAGAATTTCACTATCACCTTTAATTGTCAGCCTACTCTATCCCTCACTTATATCATTACTGTCCTATTGTTTACTTTTTTATACATTTTACTCTTAACTTTTCTTTACAGGTTGCTTAACTAGCCACTGCTCTGGACTGTTCCTAGCCCATGCCTGCTTCACCAATTTGAATCTTCAACTAAATCTCATGGGAGGATCAGTATGTTTTTGGTACAGGTTTAGAGCATGACATATATCTCAAATATTACAACAGATTTGTGGACGATGTTCTTTTGTTATGGGGTGGCACTGTCGAACAACTGCTAACTTTTGTTAGCTACCTAAATAAGACAACAAGTTTTTTAAGTTTTGAGTGTCACTATTCCTTTGATGCAATTGAATTTTTGGATGTTAAAATAACCAAGGGAGAAACAGGTTTTGATACTGAGCTGTTCAGAAAACCATGTTGGAGAAACAACTTATTGCATCGAAATAGTATGCACCCGAAACATGTACATCGCAACGTAGTTAAGAACCAAGCTATTAGAATCTCCAAATTGACTACACAGAATAGTACTTATGATCATCACAAAACAGAATTAGCTAAGAACTTTATTAGTAGAGGTTACGACCATAAGCATGTATTAGATGACATTGCTATGGGTGATGCCCATAGGGACAACATTGGAGCCCCCATTTTGAACAAATTAGGCTCCCCAGAGGGTTTACATTCGGTAGATCCTATGCCCTCTGTCAATAGGTTAGTCCTTCCCTATACCAACAGGAACACCCATATTGTAGATGTAATAAATAAGAATTGGAGAATTTTGTTGTTGGATGACAAAATCAAGGATATAATTGAAGACAGACCCCGAATAGCTTATAGAAATATGTCATCACTCAATAGACTGTTGTGTTATGATAGGACCAGTTCAAATGATAAACCCACGAAGAAAATAGGTACTTTTCCCTGCCACTCATGCAAGCAATGCATTCATATACTTCATACTGATTGTTTCACGCACCCAGCAACACAACGCTATTATAAATTCAAAAAATATGCTGATTGCAGATCTACTAATTTAGTCCATGTTGCTACATGTCAGACATGCCACGTTTTTTACGTTGGCATGACTACAAGATCCTTACGTGAACGTGTCAGAGAACACGTTTATGCCATTAGCAAGGGCAACATTAACAACGCCCTAGCCAAACACATATTAGACAAAGGTGATTCACATATGTTTAAGTTTCAGGTTTTGGAATTGGTCACCAAGACTAGCAGGCTAGGTGATGTCAAGAATTTAACTGAGGAAAGGGAGGCCAAGTGGATACTCAAGTTACAGGGACACAAATTTGGTTTGAATGACAGAATAGCACTCAAGCCATTTTTAGCCACTAGACCCCTTAACCATTAATTTTGACTAGCCCTGATCAGCTATTTTTACCCAAAATGTTATGTCCCTTAATGCTTCATGTATTCTTATATGAACATACAGATCTTTGTATATACATGCTCTCTAATATGTATACATATATATATATTTTTTATATATATATTTTTTTGAGTATTTTTCGATATCTTTCTTATGTGAGTCATGTATTTTGCCATTTTAGTCATCTAATGACAAGTCTTTTTATTTCATTTTTATTTCTTGATTGATTAATTGTTGCCTAAGGATGTGATGTATTTAAAGGGAGGGTCTTTGACTGCATTTTATGTCTGAAGAAGCGTTTGTGATAAACGTGAAAGCGCTAACTCTTTACTGCAGTCGTTTTTGCTATTAAACTGGATTTTTATTATATGAGACTGTCCTTCATCATTGATTTTTCAATACAGCGCATGGTGCACCTTCTTGTTCATATCCTGCATAAATCTCAGGATAATTCAGCTGAAAAAGTATAGTTATGTACTCACCATAAATCTCTATCTGTGTTCTCTGTTTGCATCCTTCCTCAACTGATGGGTCTCAGAGCTGACCTTGGATCCATCCTAGGGCACTCAACAGACTTTAGCCTCCAGCTCGAGTTCCTCCCTTTACCCATAATCCTCCAACCACTCTTGGGACACCTCAGATCAAGTTTGCCCTCTATTTAGTTAATCATAATGTGAAATTGCAAAATTAGGCAGCTGTAATGTGTGGGATAATGGACACAGATGGTGAAAAGGTGGAAAAACAGAGGGGAGAACAAAATAAGGAGAACTCTGGAGTCCACACAGCAAAAACTAATTGGGAATATCCCTCGGGTCATTCCAGGAACCACACAAAAAGGAATGGGGCAATGGTGGGTGGGTAGTTGAGGAAGGAAGAAAACAGACAACACATTCATTCCTCAGCTGATGGAACAGAGTCCTCAGCTAGAATAATCTGGGGTGGTATTCAAGGAAGGATATTCCAGAGTACAGGGGAGTCAAAGACTGTCTTATTTCTGCATACAATGTCTAATTTGTAATGAACTATAATGTCATCTATTAATGCTTTAGACTAAAGATTGGAGGATGTGGCTATAGATCTGATGGAGTATGCTTTAGACATCTGGACAATAACAGGCCTTTGCTCCTGTAAATGAAGGTAACACAATCATTGAGACATCTGGCTACAGTCACTTTTGTCCTTGCTGTGCCTAATTTAATTCTGGAAAAGGATACAAACAGCTGCTCTGATTTCCTTATCTTTAGTTCCGTGAATGTAAAATCTAATCTGTCTATCAAGTAGATGAAGCATGTATTCTTCCTTGTTTGAACATTTTGGAAAGAAGACTGCTAGATTAATTGACTGGTTGAGTTTAGCTTCTGACACCACCTTTGGTATATAGGAAGAGTTAGTCTGAGGTGAAACTCTGTCCTTGTGAAAAATTGGATAAGGTGTTTCAGAACATAGTGATTGGAGTTTCGATATCCATCTAGCTGAGGTAACAGCAACTAGAAAAAGAATTTTCCAGGACAAAAATTTCAGCTCTGTCTTTCCTAAGGGTTCAAAGGGGAGTTGAGTGAGAGCCTGAATAACTGGTGTAATGTCCCATGGTGGTACAGGAGCTTTAATTGGGACCAAAGCTACAAGGCACCCTTAGAAAGGCTTTGCAAAACTTTAAAGAAGCTAAGGATGAGCAATCTACACACGGGTGAAAATCTGAAATGGCAGACAACTGCATCTTGAAAGGTGAACAACTAGCTCCGTCACTGAAAATGGAGGATAGAAAATCAAGAATAGCTGGGATCAGTGCACAAAAGGGATCTAAGTGTCTGTGAGGGGCCCAAGTGGAGAATGTTTTCCATTTACTTTTATAAAGTTTCTGGGTAGAGGCTTTTTGGGATAACAAAAGAATGTGGTGAACAGGGGATGAAAGCCTGGAACATTTAGCCATCACTGGAAGTGGAGAAAACATGCCGTCAGTTTGAAGAATATAGTGTCTGGGTGAGGCAGCCCGGATGGATGAGACAGAAGGTCCTGAAGAGGATTCAACACCCAGAAAAGGTGAAGAAAATGAGGCCATAGGAAGGGGAACCATACTTGGTGAGGCCAGAATAGGGTAATGAGAACCACCTTGCTCATCCACTGGAAAGCTTTCTGAACAAACCTGGGGAAAGAGGAGTGGGAGGAGAGGCGTATAAAAGACCAGAGGGCGAATTGGGAACCAAATGCGTCTTGGTGACATCCCCTCTTAGGGGGATCAGGGCAATGAACTTGCTGCACTTGGTATTGAGGGAAGAGGCAAAGAGGTCGGAGCACAGTTGAGCCCATCGGCGAAAAAATCATGTCCACCATTGACTGGCTGAAATATGACTTATGAGGGAGTAAAATGGACTTGCTCAATTTGTCTGCTAGCACATTGAGTTCCCCATATTATGCATTGTCAAGAAAAAGCAGTCAGAACATATTGCCCATTGCAAACTCTCAGTGCCTCCCTGCAAGGTGGGTAAGATTTGGTTCCTCCTTGTTTGTTTATGTATCAGACCACTGACATGTTGTCCGTCTGAACTGTAACCATCCCGAGAGGGAGAACATCTTGAAACTTCTGCAATGCACATAAGACTGCTCTCATTTCTAAGACACTGATGTGAAAACTTGCCTCTTTCTGGGACCACGTGCATTGGACTGTCCTTCCCAAGTAATGTCCCCAGCTGGGAGGCTCCATTGGCCATGGAAGAAAGAAGTATGAAAGGGTGGCCCTGACAAACTTCCTCTGTATGAATCCACCATGATATGTGTCATCTGCAAACACTTGTGATGCGAAAGAGAGTCATCACTGGTTGATGTCTTTATTGACTACTGTACTGCTAGGGTCCACTACAGTATTCTCGTGTGGAAACACGTCAAAGGGACTAGAACTATGGAGGCTCCCATCAAGTCTAACAGTTAGAGGACTAACTTGGCTCAATGTGAATGACGAGTAAGGATGTGCAATGCCTGTTTCCTTAAGGTCGCAAATCTTGTTTGAGACAGGCTTGCCACCTGTGATTTGGTATCTAGATGTGCTCCAATGAACTCCACAGTTTGTGCTGCACAAGGGTGAGACTTGGAATAATTTATGGTGATGCCCAGCTGGGAACAGAGGTGGAGTAAGTGATCCCCGGCTTGAATTAGTAGAGGATTGGTGGAAGCAGATAGAAGCCAGTTCTCAAGATATGGAAACACCCAGAATCCTTGCATTTTCAGGTGAGCTGCAACCCCTGCTATATACCTGTTGAACACCCAGAGGGCTATATTGAGACAAACGGGCAGTGCTCTGAACTGGTATTGACTGGCTCCCAGCCAGACGTAGTTATTTTCTAGAGTTCCTGTGCATTTTTATATGACAGTATGCATTCTGGAGATCTGCAGAAAACATCCAATCATCCTCCCTTAAAAGAGGCAGGATGGACTGAACCATGACCATCCAGAACTTTCAGTTTTTCACAACCTAATTTAAATTGCTGAGATCCAAACTTGGTCTGAGGTCTCCAGTCTTTTCTGGCACCAAAGAGAATCTCAAATAAGTTTTGGATATTTGTTGGTCTGGTGGGACTGGTTGGATAACTCTTTTTTTCTAAAAGCTTTTGTATTTCTGCAGCTGTGGCTTTCCTCTGACTGGGTGGAATATCAGGAATTCTTCTGTTGCATTTTGGAAGAAAAAACAGTAAATGGTATATAATAACCTCTGGATATAATATTCTGCACGCAAGTATCTTTGGTAATAGCAAACCAGGCTTATGGGTACAGGGACAGGCATTCCCCAGCTGCTTCCAGAGTACAGAAGTGAGGTATCCCTTCAGGGATATTAATGGGGCTTTTCCAAGAAGGAACATCTGAAGCCCTGATGTTGTGGGCCAATTCTGCCATAAGGACAGCATCTCCCATTAGAATTCCTCCCCTCTGCCATAAGGGGATCTTTCTCCAAAGAAGTCTTGGGAAGAACCTTGCGGCTTTCTGAACCACAATTTTCTGCCCATTCTCTGGTTGCGGGAAAAGGTCCTTTGAGGAGTAGAAAAACAGATTCCCATTACAGAAATGGTCTTCCCATCTTGTTCACTCCTGGACAGAGTCTCCTTCACCTTAGGGACAAATAAGGTGGATCCATGAAAAGAAGTATTGATGAATGAAGACTGGAAGGGCTCCAAAAAGTAACAGGGGTGCATCCAGGCATATCTCCTAATGGTTAAACCTGGACCGGCCACTCTAGCAGCTTCCTCTGAGGTATGAAGAGATCAATCTTGTGGAAGCATTGGATAAGGACTACAGGGTGTCTAGCTTCGAAGAAACAATTTTCTTATCCTCCACAGAAATGGACCTGGATAGGGAATTAGACAACTGTTAGATCAATTCCCTCTGAAATTTCATAATGTGTGCCAAATATTTCGGAGACTTGAGGACAAAGGTCACTAAGGAATAGACACACCTCCCTGGGATGATGGACAGTAGGACTCTGTTCTGCTAGCTCTTTCTAGTTGCTGCTACAACCACCATAACATCCACAAAGGGATCCTTGCTCCAATGAGCCCTAGCTTAAGGTACAACAAGATACTTGTCCAGGCATTTAGGGATGGGCACTGTGACATCCAGATCCTTCCAAGCCTGGCAGGAGATTAGGTCTACCATCTCATCCATTGGGGGGACTGTCCAAGTTTTAGCTGAGTCGATCCCAAAAGCTTCAAGGAACAAACAACACCAACTTCTCCAAGTAGCTGAATGGATTCCAACAAGCAGAAAAAAGCCTAAATCCACAGTGCTTGTTGTAATCCATTCAGGTACATGGAGAAGTTGGTGTTTTTCTTACTTTGTTTCTTTACTTATATCCTAGTAGCACGTCATATCAAAGACAGCACAATGGATACAAAACCCAAGTGTTCTACTGCAACTGATATGTTACAGCGTTTTCTAACAGTTAGTGACAATCCTTTCCTTAATATGTTCAACAATTTGTATGAACTTAAAAGAAATCAGAGTTCTTCTAATCAACAGAAATGTGAACTTCTAAGAATGGTTTACAGTTTGGAGTCAAAAGTGGAACACTTTAAAAGACTCAAATGGCAACGGCTAACCTTTACCGCATATTTTGAAATTGGGATAGTCCCGAGAGGACTGAGAATAACGAAAATGCCCACCTATGCAAATAAATACCCTGGGTTATTAAAGAAATGGCAGAAGCTGAACTTAAAATTGAGTGAGGCTTACATGAGACTAATGAATAATTTCTTTCAAAAAACTGAGACATAACGTTCAGTTGAAATCGAGTGTTTGAAAGATTGATTGGTCAATGCCACTGATTTTTCATACATCCCAAATGAATACAATATTATGAAAAACTACAAAATGAATAGTAACCACTGGATAACACAACAAAAGCCAGTAAAATCCATATCAATTTACTGAAATAACTCAATAACTCTAGAGCTTTAGCAAATATATATATATATTATTATTATTATGTTGGAGAAGCTAAAATTATTGGAGAATAAACTCATAATGACCAAGAAAAGTAAATTAAACTGTGATTTGAATGACTTTAAAAATAATAGAATTTTTCATTGGTCTAAAGACGAATGAAGCATGATGTCATCAAGAACAACTGCAGCTAGCATATTTATACAATCAACCACCTCTGAAGCTAATGCTAACACTGGCAATATGCAAAGTAATATACAAAATGCACCCAGATGCAGTAAAGCAGTAGGTGACTTGGACAACTTTGTCCTAACCTCAGTTAACACTGTTGATAACAACTGTGTCACTGTAACTGTTGATAATAACCATGCTACTATAAATGTTGAGAGAAATTAAGGAACTCAGAACACATCACTATATGTTGAACCAAGTCTAAACTGTGTCGCTGTAACTGTTGATAATAACCATGCTACTATAAATGTTGAGAGAAATGAAGGAACTCAGAACACATCACTATATGTTGAACCAAGTCTACTACAACAGGATGAGAACACTCGTAGATCAGATGACAGTGATTTTTTAAGATCACCATGCATTCAACTTCAATTACCCATTCAGATACGACAACAGTCGTGTGGATGAAGCCAAACAAGAAGAAGGATTCATGCCCTTGACGAAGCCGAACTGTGTGGGGTCAAGTGTTTGGAGGTTCCCAATCTCTCCATTTATGAGTTCCATAATGATTCGCTCCATTGCCTTACAGATCAGACTGGTCAGGCTTATTGGTCGGTAGTTCCCAGGGTCGGTTGTGGGCCCACCCTTGTGCAACGGAACCACCGTTGCTGTGTGCCATTCTATGAGCACATATCTTGTCAATAAGCTGAGACTGAACAGGGTATTCAGATGCAGGGTTAATTCATTTTGGAGCTCGCGTATGACACAGCCTGGGACACCATCTGGTCCCATGGAGGCAGTGTTTTTAGCTTTAGATAGAGCCTTATTAACCAACGTATCAGTAATAATTGGAGTTACACAATCCCCTGGAATAGTAATAGGCCCTGTAGGTGGTGGTGGGGGGGGGAGAAATTTGCACTGAACCTGTCAGCCAAGATGTTGGCAATGTCAGTGGGGTCAGTGTATTTAGTTCCATTTTGTACTAGCTCAGAACTGAGCGTTGCCATTTAGGTTTTTGACGTAACCATAGAAGGCCTTATGGTTATCCTTGGCAACTTTCTTTTCGAAATTGGCTTTAGTTGACTTGATGAGGGCCCTCAATTTCTAACTAAAGCTGATCAGGGAAGATTTTTCTACTTGAGATTTGGCCTTTTTTTGTATAAGTCTCCTCCTTTTATTGTATAGTTTGCTTATGGCCGGGGTCCACCAGACTGGTTTCTTCTTGCTTGATGAAGGAGTCTTGGTTTTATTTGGGATAGCATGGCCCATGCAATCCTGAAGATGTATAAAGTGCCTTGGTGTAGGATTCTGCATCCTGTATATCATTATTCTTCTGCAAGGGAATAGTGAAGCTTTCCACTTCTGACGCAAGTAGTTTGAAGTTTGCTTTGGAAAGGTTTTTTACAATGGTTTCTTTGACTGGGGGAGGTGGAGGGATGAGGGTGTCTAGGGTTATCAGTTTGTGGTCTGATCTGACCAGAGAGGGAGTGACAACGGGTGTGGTACAATGGGTGCCCATATTTGTGATGACTAAATCCAATATGTTGTCCCCTCTAGTAAAATAACATACCAGTTGTTCAAGGGCATTTGAATTTATAAATTCTATGAACCGCTGGGCATAGGAGTTACAACTTTGGTAGTTCGTCCAGTCTATACCAGGGTAGTTGAAATCACCCAAAATTATTGTGTTGGGTAGGACCTATATATTTTCCAGTGCCTCAAAGAATGCTGAGTCAGCATCTTGGGACATGGTGGGCGATGTATAACAGGCTACGACTTGAAATGTGGTTTTGCCTGCTCATAGTTGCACATGGATGATCTCTGGGGCATCATGCTGAGCCACTAACCTGGAGATGTGAGTATCCTTGATGAATATGGATACACCCCCGCCCTTTGTACTGCGATCTGGTAACTGAGGCCGGAAGGTATGATATGAATTGTAACCTGGTAGTGCTGGGGTGCTCTCTGGAGCCTTGAACCAGGTTTCCGTCACTGCATAAACATCAATTTTCTCCATACTGAGGAGTGCCTTGAGTGCGTGCATTTTGAGGTTGAGACTTCTGGCGTTGAGTAGTATTACCCTTAGTTTTTGGTTACCTGTGCTGGTTACGGTGGTTGGTTTGTCCTTTAAGCCTTGCCTAAAAAAGGCGCTATGGGGACGGCAAGAGCCTTGGCCAGTATTCGAAAGCCTAGGGGTGACAGGTGCAAACCATCTCTGGCGAAACAGCGAGGCTTGTCTATCATGTCATCCCAGGCAGACAGACAATGGATCCCCTTAGAAAGACACCAGAAGCTTAGCCAATTGTTGAAATTGATCATCTTGTCTTTGTATTGTGGTATCATTCTAGGTGAAGGTAGTATGCGACTCAAGGTCAGGGTCATACCAGCTTGGGCTACATGATCAGAGAGCTCCTCGATGTCTCTTTTCATGTAGTCCAGGGAGGTACATCTTAGATCATACACACCAACATGTACAATGACAGCATCATACTTGTACTTGTTCTGGAGTGACCTAAGTGCCTTTGTTATGTGACGGATCCTAGCACCTGACAGGCAGCTGACAGTAACCTTCTCCTTGTTCAGCCTGGTGAGTGGAACATCTGTGTGCCTTACTATAGAGTCTCCTATTACTAGCGTGTTGTGTATGGTGTTTTGCATTAGGGGCTGTCGTGAGGCACACTGCTGAGGTGAATTATGTGTTTTCTGGCTTGTGTTTGGAGGTGCAGGTTGCTTGCTTGTCTGCTTTGGAGGGCACTGTTTCTTTTTCAGATTGGTACCTAGTGCCTCCGAATATGTTTTTGTGTATTTATGTGTATGTTTTGCCGGCGCTTGTTTTGTAGATCCATGTGTGACTGGTGGTGTGATGCTAGTGTGTCTCTTCTCCTCTTGACTGTCTGTTACAGTCATGGGTTGAGAGCGCTTAGCCTCCAGTCTGGCTGTGTATTTGCATCAATCACAAGTGTTTGGGTCAAGAGGTAAGAGGAGAGGGTTGTCTGTATACATGAGGCAGTTGTGACATTGCCTCAAGATGCCCAATTCCACCAGATGAACTGGAGAGTACACCTGAAGCTGACCTCTGGACATGCTTGGAAAAGTAACTTTCACTTGTCTTGCGGACAATCGAGGGTCTTACGCTGTATTATAATAGTGCTGTCTAGGAGATTTGGAAAATAATAGTGTTGTCTAGCAGATTTGGACAAGTGTTGATTTGTGTTATGCAAGTGCTGAAATAAGAGCAGTTGATCTGAAGCACTTGAGTTGAGGCTTGCCTAGTTCTAAGGAAAAATGTACAGCGCAGACTTTGTAGAGCCAGGTATCGTATACCCCAGCTAACCGGCGCTGCCCGATGCTGCTCTATGCGCAAGACCGCGCAAAAAGAGAGTTGCAGGGTTTTAAGAGAGAGAGATCAAGGAGTTTGGAATTGACCCAAATGGCCAATAAAACTACAGTTTCTAGGCAGTAACCACTCCTACAGGGACAGGCAGGCTGCTCAGTGTTAACCACTGCCACTGGTGAACACAGAGACTTCCCTTTAACCCAAGTAAACACTGGCCTCCAAGAAACTTACAAACAGTTCAGAACAGCAACTCCGTAACTGAACTTTTTTTTAAATTATAGAAAGTGGGAAAATAGGAAGATTTTTTTGTTTTTTTGTTTTTGTTTAAGGATAGCAGAGACACACAAGTAGCAAACTAGTCAGAACAGTGCAATAAATAACCCCAACACGTGTGCTAGGTCAGAGGCAGGTAAAATGCATTTTTAAGAAAAAACTATTTTAAATTAAGTGCAACACAAAAAAAATGCAATAAACAGGCTCTAGGTATGTTCTAAATACTGTTTCTAACACAGATATCAACTTTTGCAAGCAAGAAAATGCCGAAAGGTAGGCAGCAATGCAGTTTTTCTAAGAAATAAATCAGAAGAAAATACTTAAAATCTCAAAAGTGGCTCCTTTCTTCTCTCAGCGTTTTCTCCTCTTGGTAGGTGCTTCAGCAACAACTATCAAGCCTGGAAAGACACCAAAACCACACGGCTGCAGGGTTTTAAGAGAGAGAGATCAAGGAGTTTGGAATTTACCCAAAATGGCCAATAAAACTACGGTTTCTAGGCAGTAACCACTCCTACAGGGACAGGCAGGCTGCTCAGTGTTAACCACTGCCACTGGTAAACACAGAGTCTTCCCTTTAGCCCAAGTAAGCACTGGCCTCCAAGAAAGTTACAAACAGTTCAGAACAGCAACTCTGTAACTGAACTTTTTTTTAAATTATAGAAAGTGGGAAAATAGCAAGATTTTTGGGGGGTTTTTTGGTTTTTTTTAGGATAGCAGAGACACACAAGTAGCAAACTAGTCAGAACAGTGCAATAAATGACCCTAACAAGTGTGCGCTAGGTCAGAGGCAGATAAAATGCAATTTTAAGAAAAAAATGATTTTAAATTAAGTGCAACACAAAAAATGCAATAAACAGGCTCTAGGTATGTTCTAAATACTGTTTCTAACACATATATCAACTTTTGCAAGCAAGAAAACACCGAAAAGTAGGCAGCAATGCAGTTTTTCTAAGAAATAATGATATAACAATAAAACAAGTTGATAAGGGTGGAAAAATTGTTATAATGGATAGTGATAAATATATTAAATGGATGTGTGATATTCTTTTAGATCTCACTTTTTAAAAAAGTGGAAAAAAAATATATAAATGACACAATATATAGAGTCAAATCTTATTTATATGATTTACTAATGGACAGCTCCATCTCTCCAGACCTGTATAACTATATGTATACAGCCAATCCAGTAATTCCAATTATACATGGATTGCCGAAGATTCACAAAAATGAAATTATACCACCGATGAAACCTATAGTATCAGGTACTCAACGGATAACTACAGCAATACCAAAATATTTAGAAGCTCAGCTACATAGCCTTTTGTGTTACATCAGATACAATTTATTTATTTATTTTCATTTGTTAACCGGGTTGGTCCAGCTGGGTAAGAATTACCCTTTTTCAGTGGAGACCCGAGGGGAAAAGCCCCAAACAGACATACAAAATACATCAAGGATACAAATGACTTTCTTAGTGCCTTATATCACTGGTATCAAGATAATCTATTAAATGACATTATTTTAGTAATCATGGATATTAAATCATTATTCACGGTCATTCCTAATGAATTTGGCATACAGTTTGTGAGGGAACTTCTATGTTTGTATAGTAGTTTTTCAGCTATGAAAATTGAAATGTTATGCTCTATGTTAGACATTGTTTTGAAAAATAATATCTTTCTGTTTAATAAGTATTTTCATCAGCTACCGTGTGTAGCCATGGGCACCCTGGTTGCAAATACTTATGCTAATGTAGTTCTCGCCAAATGGGAAGAAAGTAATATACTTAACCATTCAGTGAATTCTTACATGAATGAATATTTGGTTTTCTCCAAACGTTGACATATTTTTAATATGGACTGGTAGTACTGATTCTCTTAAAGTGTCTGTAACTAAATTATAGAAGACAATTGACTTTCTTGCATTTGATTTGAATTATTCAACTGAAAAAAATAATTTTCTGCATATCACTATAATGTTTAATGATGGAAAATTTGATACTATGATACACACAAATGGAGTCCAAACTACCAGATAAGTACATTCAAATGGTATGCATCTAAGGCATATTTATAAGAGCATAGTTAGAAGCCAGTTTTTAACAGCTAGTAGACTCAATACACAAAGAGAAAATTTTATAAAAGTAATGAAGGATATGGCTGAAGATTTTTATACTAGAGGTTATGATACTGAACTAATAAAGGACTACAGAATTTGTGACTTCTGAACGAGATAGGTTAGGGCAACCATATTTTTCTGAGACAAATAATGAGTGTAGAAATACTAAGCAACTTAGAAACTACTCTTTAGGTTATATCACTAAATATAATAAGCATATGACGCTGATTAAGAAAATAATACAGAATAATTGGGTAATATTAAAATCCAATTCAGAAGTTAGGAGCTATGCTTATCATAAGAACAGAGGAAGTTACTAGCCTACTGGCCCTGAGGCTCTTATAAGCCTAGCCAAGAGTTTAGCCCATGTTTAGACAAGTCAACACCCAAAGCCCCTGTCCAGCAGGGACACAGTTGGAATCTCAGGGCCGAACTTTCTGTTTCCCATCCAGTTATTCAGGTTGCGCTTAAAGAGGGATAATGAGGTACTCTGCTTGACATGGAGAGGGAGTCTATTCCACAGATGGGGGAGTCTCTGGGACACTAATCTGTCTCGCCAACAAGTCCTATTGATGTCACAGACCAGGTTGAGGTCATGCATGCAGGTTATTCCAGTGGAACTTGATTTGCAGATATGCAGCAGTCCCATCAAGGTGGGGTCTGAGACTGCTTTGTATGCCAGACAGAGGTCACCTGTGAGGAGTCTGTATGAAACTGAGTAGAGAGCCAGGTGTTTTAGCCTGTCTATGCAGGTTAGATGTTTGAGGCCCTGGATTCTCCTCGTGACGAATCTCTGTGATCTCTCCAGCTGCTGCATGTGCTTTGCAAAGTACATGCTGAAGGGGGCACTGTACTCAATAACTGGCCTTATAAGGGAAGAATACAGGGATTATATGACCTCCTTGTCCCCTGGATGAGATACCCTTACTTATGAGGTGGGCTATGTAGAAAGCTTTCTAAACAACGGAAGCAACATGGTGGTCAAAAGTCAGGGCACTATCAACCTGGGTGCCCAAATTCCTCACGACTGATTGCGTGCTTAGGACATTGTTATTAATATGATAATATGTGGGGACATCACTCTCCCCAAAGGGGATTATGATGCATTTTTTGGGATTCAGCTTGAGGCTATGTTTCTGGCATCAGTCCTTTGTTTGGGTGAGACCATCTTGGATTGATGACCGCACCCAGCTTGCAGTCATCTGCAAACCTGGTCAGCCATAGCCCACTGGTTTTGGCCTGCACCTCAGAGAAGTATATCCCGAATAACAGAGGCCCTAAGACCGATCCCTGGGGTACGCTGCTCATTACGGGTCTACTGCTTGAGGTGGCTTCCCCTATTTTGATTAGGTGGGTTCTATCAGTGACCCAGTTTGCTACCCATCTGGTAATATATGAAGTGATGCCTAGTTGAGAGAGTTTATCTATTACACCTGAGTGGGGAATAGTGTTGAAGGCTTTGGCCAGATCAAGGTAGGCGGTACCCACCGTTTTCCCCTCGTCCATGGCTCTGGTGACTGTCTCAAAGAAGTCGACCAGATTTAACAGACATGACCTACCCTTGACAAAGCCAAACTGTGTGGGGTTGAGTATTTGGAAATTGCCAATGCCCCTGTTAATGAGGTCCATGATAATCCGTTCCATGGCCTTGCAGATCAAGCTAGTTAGGCTGATGGGGCTATAATTTCCCGGATGGGTGGATGCTCCACCTTTGTGTAAAGGGATGACAGTGGCTGTCCTCCACTCAGCTGGGACAAAGCCGGTACTCAGGCTTTGGTTGAATAGGGTGCCTAATGGTGCTGCAAGTTCATGCCTGAGTTCATGTAGGATGCAGCCTGGGATGTTATCAAGTCCCATGGAGGCTGTACTTTTTGCCTTTGAGAGGGCAGTGATAACCTGTTCCCTAGAGATAAGGGGAGGGGGGCAGGTACTGGGGATGTCCTGATTTACTGATGGGAGGGCTAGGGGGTGAAGTTTTTGATGACTCTGGTCAGCCAGTAGGTTTGCTATATCTACTGCATTTGTGTATGTGGTGTCCTTGACCACCAGTTCTGAACAGATTTTGGTGCTTCCTTTGAGACTGGGGACATATGTGAAAAAGGCCTTATGATTGTCTCTAGTAAACGTGGCCAATTTGGTCTTGAAGTTGACTTTAGAGGATTTCACTAGTGTTCTTATTTGCTTGTTCAGGCTAAAGAGAGATTGCTTCCAATTGGGCACCTGCTCCTTCTTGGTCCTGGGCAGCAATTTTTTTCCTTTTGTTATGTAGTTTATTTATTGCAGATGTCCACCATACAGGTTTACTCTTCCTATTGAAGGATATTTTGTCCAATCGGTATTCCTGATTCCATGCATCTATATACATACTCGTATAGTACTTTGGTGTAGATTTGCACATTGGTGCCAGTTCCTACAGAGGGGAAGGGGGCTGTGAAGTTGTTTATACCATCCCTCAGGAGGTTGTAATCAGCTTTGAAGAAGTTTTTTTTGTTTGACCCTAGCTGGGGGGGTGGGGTGTCAGGGGAGACAGTGACTTTGAAAGTGACTACTTTATGGTTGGCTCTTACCAGGAAAGATGATACTGTAGGGGTGCTGCAGTGATCACTCATGTTGATTAATACCAAGTTCAAGATATTATCTCCTCTTGTGGAGGTAATGACTAAGTGTTCCAAGTCATTTGCATTGATAAAATTGAGGAACCTCTGGGCATTTGTGTTCCAGCATGAGTTTTGTTTGTCTTTCGGCTTTTCCGGTCCGCTAATGATTGGCAGTAGATTTTCACGAACACCGAGGTGCCAGCTCGATGTCCAACCTTCAACAAACGCACGCCTATTTATGCATGTCTTTCAAACGCCACCCAACCGTGGCGAGGACATGCAGACTCCACACAGAAGGCACTCCAGCCGAAAATCAAATGGGAGAACCTCTTGCTGTGAGGCAACAATGCTACCGCTGCACCACAGCGGCATGACTTTCCAATCTATGGTTGGGTAGTTAAAGTCACCCAGGATCAAGGTAAAGGGTTGAATCTTGATAGATTCAAAGAGGTCCAGACAGGTGGAGTGGACATCTTGAGCCAAATGTGGGGACCTGTAACTAGCTATGATTTGAATAGGGGTCTTGTCATTGGTTAAGTGCACCTGGAGTATCTCCTGTGCATCATACTGTTTGACCAGCCTGGAGTTGTGTGTATCTTTAATATATATTGAAACTCCACCTCCTTTGGCTTTGCTGCCCAGTGTTTGGAGTCTGAATATATGATATGATGAGTGACCAAGTAAGTCCGGGGTGCTCTCTGCAGCTTTGAACCAGGTCTCTGTGACTGCACAAATGTCAGTATCTTCCAGGGTTAAGAATGTTTGCAATGAGTGCAGTTTCATGTTTAGACTCCTAGTGTTCAGGGTTTTGTTGAAATTTTTATGTTGGTAGTATCGACCGCATGACTCTTCATAAAAAAGACACTATGGGGGAGGCAAGGGCGTTTGTCAGAAGTCTGAAGCCCAAGTGAGACAGATGCAGGCAATCTCTAGCAAAGCATCGTGGTCTGTCAATCATATCTTTCCCAGCTGTCAGGTACTGGTTCCCCCTGGAATGACACCAGAAACTAAGCCAATTATTAAAAGTCAATCATTTTCTGTTTGTATTAAGGCATCATTCTGGGTGATGGTAGAATGCTGCTTAAGGCTAGGGACATACCTGCCTAGGACACATATTCAGTGAGCAAAATCATGTCTCTTCATACAGTCCAGGGAGGTACGTCTCAAGTCATTCAAGCCAACATGGACTATGACAGAGTCATAACAGTACCTGTTGTTGAGAGACTTGAGTGCGTGTGTGATATGGCGGATTCTAGCACCTGACAAACAACTAACCGTGATTTTTTCCTTATCCAGCCTGGTGAGAGGCACATCTGTGTGTCTCACAATGGAGTCTCCTATGATTAATATGTTGGGTTTATGGTTAGGCCTTAGTGGTTGCGAGACACAGGTATGTGGACTATGCATGGTATGTGGTGTGGAGGGTTGTGAAGTTTGCGTGTGTTTTCGCCTCTGAGGTCTCCTTTGTTTGGTTTCTTTTGTTGAGAACTTCTACATATGTGGGTGTGTGTTGTGTAGTTGTGGGTGGTGTTTGAAGTGTAGTGATTGTGTTGAAAACCTTCTGAGTGCCAGATACACTGGCTTGTGAGGGAGAAAGCATAGACTCTAGGTTCTTAATGTAATTGCATCTCTCACAAATTGCGTCCCTAGGTGGTAGTAGTAGATGGTTGTCCGTGCACATGAGGCAGTTGCTACACTGTCTCAGGATGCCCATATCAACCAGGCTAGCAGCAGAAACTGTAGGAAACTGTTCATCCATATTTGTCAGAATCTGAGGGAGAGAGGCCAGGGAGAGCTAACGGGTAGGCCTAAAGCCCAAGTGCTTAAACCAAAACTAAGAGTATTAAAATAACACTTAAAATTTAAACAGGCTAAAAACAAACAGTAATAAATGCAGCAGAAAAGATGCAATTGAACACTTTAGAGAACAAGCAGCAGGAAAAGCAAGATGAAGTAAATTAAGTAATAGAGTAGTAGGAGGAGGAAACACAAATACTGTAAAAGCAGCCGAATAAAGTGTTTTTTTTTAATAGTAAATAATTCAAGGTTAAGAAACTAAGGGGGGTGGCCTTCCCAAATATTCTCTCTGTATTAGGTAGAAAGAGCTAATGAGACTGGACTGGGAGGAGTGTCCCAGATCAAATTTACAGTAGGGGCGGGCAAATGCAAAACCATCAAGTTTAAGAACAACACAAAAATAGAGAAGGAGGGTGGGGGAACTATGTTACAGCTACTAGCTACATTATTTTAGGCAGAAAACACTACAAATATGTTTATCACAGCAGAAGATCAACAATGAGACTCTAAATTAAAGTTTTAAACAGAAAAAGAAGCAACAAGACTCTAGATAATGCTTTTAACTGAAAACAAATCAGTTGTATGATACACTCCTTGGCAGGAAAATCAGAACAAGCAAACAGATGCTTAACAAATGGAGAACATTTCCAGTTAATACGTTTCACACAGTGAAACTTAGCTAAAAAAGCTTTACAAACAGTGACACAGCAACAAAAGTGATTTAACAGGCCCAAGTAAGGCAGACAATTGCAGTACAACAGTGCAGATTAGTTTATAGCAATAAAATACAGTAAAAAGTAGGCAGCAGACAATAAAAAGTGCAATAAATGGTAAGAATAAGCAATAACTAGTAAAAATAAGCAGGAAAACAGGCTATTTACTGTTATGTATCACAGATCAGAGTTGTGCTCAGTGACCCCTCTCCATTCAGCTCAATGTGAATAATCAGAAACCCTCTGAAAGGTAGGGCTTAAGTAGCAGAAGGTTCCAACCCGAAACAACTTTAAAAAAATCTCAAAAGAAATAATGAGGTGCTTACTCCAGGCCCTAGACCAGCCAATCTTTATCAGCCAGTGGCAAATCAACACGATCCTCTCACTAAAGTGAAGAATGGCTTCTGCTAATCCACGACGACCTGGGAAATATGCTCAGAACAAACATCCACTGCAAACAAACAACCAGGCCCAGTGACAGCAAATCAGAAAATGGACTATGCTACAGCTACTAGCTTATACTTTTTTAGCAGAAAACATTGCAGAAATATTTATCACAGCAGAAGACACATTAAATGAAAGTTTTAAACAGAAAAAGAAGCAAGGAGACTCTAGAGAATGCTTTTAACTGTAAACAAATCAGTTATGTGATACACTCCTTGACAGTAAAATCAGAACAACAAACAGATGCTTAACAAATGGAAAAAATTTCCAGTTAATA